>NC_031782.1:4349984-4637375 GCF_001522545.3 Parus major
ATCCATCCATCATCCATCCATCCATCATCCACCTGGTACTGCCTGCATTCAGGATCACCCATGGGGTGGCACTGGCAGAATGTCTGGGGCAGTAACCTCTGGTAGATGATGATGATGATGATGATGATGATGATGATGATGATGATGATGATGATGATGATGATGATTTCCTGGGAACAGCAACCTTTTCTACCAGCACAGCTGCATTTGTTCACTGCTGTGTAAATTTTGACCAGCTAAATCCAGCTAGTCAAAAATAGACTTCCAGATGAATCCCAGGCCCCTTGAGCTCAACTTGAGTGAAGTCCCTTCTATGTTACACAGCCCTTCAGCTGCTGGGAAGAGCTCCAGCAGTTAAAAATTGCTTGTAAAACAGGCCTTGTAAAGCTTCTCAGTGCTCCCTTCTCCAAACAGAGCTAAATTTTCTCTCAGATCAATCTGAGCAAAAAGCATTAAAATCATTTGTGTGTGCTTTAATAAAGTAAATATGATCAGGAAATAGTGAGTAAAACTGATAATTCCTCTAGCTTGCCAGTCAAGACAGGCAAAAGAGAGGTAGACTGAAAATCATTGCTGTGATCATCAGGAGGGGAAGAGATGAGATGAAACTCAACTTGTATCTCCTCTGTGATGTGAGTAGAGCTCAGTCTTGATGGAGCCACAGGATGATGTCTGTTCTTGTCAAGGGATGCTGAATCAGACTAACATTAAAAACAGAACATGCAGAGACTGGAAGGAACATGAACCACTCCAAGTAAAACTCATCTGGAGCACATATAGGGACAGCTGAAATTTCAGAGCCTTTTGTTAGAAAATGTCTGCTGGATGAGCAGGGGGCATTTAGTGGGAACTGGCTTTTTCATGACAATATTCACCCATTATTATGCCAAGGATGATTTCCTTTTATTCAGAAAATGAAAAAGGATCTAAGAAAAATGTTGATGAAACAAAAAAACTGTAATTGAAATATTTTCCACTGGAAATAAGGAACTGAGCCATTTGCCTGCTGGCTGTCAATGTGCTCACGCATCCCACAGGAACTAACTCTCCACATCCCACCTGATGCCTCTTCCCTCCTCTGCTGACTGGCCTCCCAGAGCTGCAGAGCAGCTCAAACTCCTGCCTGAGATCACAGGCAGAACAACCCAGTCTTTCCAGTCTGCCCCAGCTCCCCAGGTATTTTGGCACAAGTTCACTGGCAGAGGCCTTTTCACTTGCAGAGGGTCAGAACTGGAAAAACTTGAGATATTTGAGGTCAGAACCAAACATGTCAGCAAAGCTGAGCTGAAAGGAATCTTGCACAATGTCTGTGTAGTCTGTGCCAGGAAGCAGTTAGTCCTAATGTGCCTCCAGTTCATTAGCATCAAATCAACTTACCAGAAAAAAAATATATAAAAAGGAAAAAAAAAAAAATTAAGCCGACTGACCTTATTCCTGATCAATTGGCTCCTTAACACAGAAATCCCCTCTCCTCCCTGTAATGGTGTATCCCCCTTGCACCTCAATGCCAGTGCCTGGGGCAGAGGGTGTCCCTTTCACATGGGGGATTACACTGCCCAAGTGCCCTGAGCTATGGAAACCCAGTGTTCTGCTGGGCTGCACAGCTCCTTGAACATTCAGCCCAGCGCTCTCTCAAGTGCAGCTGGTGTGTTTCTCAAGAGCCAGTCTGGGCTGATCCCATTCTCTGGAAAAGGACACACATTGTTGCTCAGCAATGGGTGTGCTGGGAAGAAATTCTAGCTGTGGCAAGATTTCAGCAGGGCTGCTGCTGTCTGCAATAAAACTGAATTCAGCTGGCTACAGCCAAGGCTTGTGTGGGTTCCTGGTGCCAGTTTGCTCCCAGATCCCAGTGCTGACTGCACCTGGGCACTGACCCATTTTCACAGGACATTCTTCCCTTGTCTTGAGCTCTGTCAGTGGGCATTACAGACACATTCAGTGTGTGACCTTTTCTGTCTGATTCAAAAAAACAAACTGAACCGCAAGTGAGACCATCCTGCAGCAAATTCACTGCTCAGGTCTGTGCATGTGCAGATGTGCCAGAACACTAAGAGCTCTTGCTAGGAGAAAAACAAGAAATCAAGAATCAAGAAATTCTGCTAAGAATCAGGGAATCCTTAAGGTTGGAAAAGACCCCCAAGATCACTGAGTCCAACCTGTGGCCAATGGCCACCTTGTCAACAAGACCAGAGCCCCAAGTGCCACATCCAGGTGTTCCTTCAACATTTCAAGGGATGGTGGCTCCACTACTTTTCTGGACAGTCTGTTCCAATGCTTGGCAACCTTTCCCATGAAGAAATTCTTCTTGGTGTCCAACCTGAACCTCCCCTGGCACAGCTTGAGGTGATTTTCCCTTGTCCTGTCACTAGTTTTCTAGAAGAAGCAGCTAACCCCCACCCAGGTACACCCTCCTGTCAGGGAGTTTTAGAGACAAATAATGTTCCCCCTGCACCTCCTTTTGTCCAGGCTGAGCCCCAGCAGCTCCCTCGGTAGTTTTATTTACCAGATTCTTCCCCAACTCCACTTCCCTTCTCTGGACATGCTCCAGCACTTAAATGTCCTTCCTGAATTAGGGGGCTCAGAACTGAGCACAAGACTCGAGGTGTGCCCAGTACAGAGGGACAATCCCCTCCCTAGTACTTCTGGCTACACTATTTCTGATACAGGCCAGGTGCCATCAGCCTTCTTGTCCACCTGGGCACACCTGCCTCTTTTTCAGCTGCTGTTCACCAGCACCCCCAGGTCCTTTCCCACTGGGACACTTTTCAGCTGCTCTGCCACAAGCCTGGAGCACTTCAGAGGGCCAAAGTGCAGGACCCAAAGTGCATTTGGCCTTGTTGAACCTCACACCATTGGTCTTGAGCCATCAATTCAGCCTGTCCAGATCTCTCTGCTGAGCCTTCCTGCCCTCCAGCACATCAACACTGCTCCCCAGCTTGGTGTCCTCTGACTCCCAGCAAGGGTCTCACCCAAAAATACATGCAATATTTTTAAAATAGTTTTGGTTGTTAAAGTTTTCAGTGTCAAATTATTCTTATTGAACACAAACAGTATTTTCAAATTCCACCAAGCTCAAAGAGCATTTCAACCACCTTGTTTTGTTCATACACATTTACTGGAGCCCTGTAAATAATTAGTAACTTTTTGCAGCTTCAGACAGTGTAGAAACCCATCCCAACATTTTCCTATCCCAGTATGTCATTCTGACTCTTTTGTATGCTGGCTGACTTGCACAACACAACTCTAAGCATGTAAAGTTAAGTGGATACACAATTACAAGAAGTTCAAGTTGGGTTTAATGAAAAGTACACCATGTAGAAATCCAGGGAAATCAAGTTTTTCACAGATTTTGTAAAGCCATATGGACAGGGAAATACTGGGTGTTGTTTGAGTTCAAGGCTGACAAGAAAAAGGGAAAGGGATAGAGTGTTGTTTGGGTAAACTCTGCACTGCAGCCTGTGTCTGGGCTGCCTGAGCACAAGAGGGTAACCAAAGAGTCCTTGTACTGCCCAAAGCTGTAAATTCTCTCCAGCACCAGATGGGACTTAATTCAGTCCATGGAGTGGTGAGAAGATTCCAATGCTATTCCTTGCAGGAAAAATGAAACCCTTTCAACTCAGTAGTCACAGCCTCTGGGCACTTAGGATTTTGTTTTCTTTATTACTTAGCTGGAAGTGAGCAGAATTTTCCTTCACCAAGTCACTTGCATTTTTTACATGACACACATTAAAGCCAGGCTGACCAATACACAACCCCTTGGGAGCTCTCTGGGCTGGTTGCAGATGCAGTGGTGATATGAAGATGGTTTGAGCAGCTCAGTTCTTCCTTCCTGACACTTCATATCCATGGCACACATCTATGCTTGGATTCAAGCAGTTTTTCACTGAGCCTTCATACCAAGATCAGAGTTTAAGAAAATGAAACCAAGTATAATAATAATTCTATTCATTAAGGCTAAGGCTTGTAATGGTACTTAGCCATGAAAAGATGCAGCCAGTGGGATTTTCAAATTGCCTAAGTAGATTACACATCTAATTCCCATTGACAGCCAATGGGAATTAGGTCCCAAACTCCCTTAGGCACTTTTATAAATCCTATTAGGTGTCTGTCTGCATCTTTGTATGTTTAAATACCTTTGTAAACCTGAGCAAGGTTGTGTTCCCATGCTCCTCATGTTGTATTCCAGGGTTTTGGAAGTAGAACAAAGTCAGATCTCCTAACTTATTTTTGTAGAAGTCAAGATTTGGAGTATGAACTGCAAATCAGGTGATTTTTTGCTACCTTTGGAACCTCTGGCATTTGTTAGAGGACTCCTGCTGAGATGTGTTCAGAGGTTGCTCACTGGAGTTGACTCATTGCTGCTAGAGCAACTCTTTAATCACCAGCTCCCAATCCCTTCAGCACTGCCAGAACAGGACAGGGAGTCCCAAGCAGAGCCAGAAAGCTCAAGCCCTGTAGAGCTGAACCTAAATACTCAAAAAAAGCTTCCTCTTTATTTTGTGGTGCCATAAACACAGATACAGATTACAACGACAGCACAGTTCACTCCAATTTTGCCGTGGCCATAGCTGGTTGGTGCACGTGGAATATGTGCAGAGTGCTAATCAGACTAAACTGATTCCCTGGAAGCACAATGGTGCAATTTTTGAAAGACCACAGCCATGGTTTTTCTAAGTCTTTGTGAATGCATCCTTTAGTGAAATGGCTCTGTCACAATGTGGAACCAGGCAGGCCAAAATGAAAGCAAACATTCCCCCCCCTCTGAAAGGCTCCAGTGTGATCACAACAATACCAGCTGAACTCTACTCTAAGCTAGAGCAGCCCTGGTGACTATTTAGAAAATAATTAACTGAACTTTACATGACATTCAGATGTTTCTTGGCTCAAATACCAGTGTATTCCTCTGCTGAATTCTAGGGATTCTGCAAACAATGAGAAATATTTGCTTAATGGCAGACTTGCATACCATGCTCATGTTGTGCTGAGTCACTGTATCAGTGAAGACAAATGCTGAAAAGAATGTTAGATAGACTTTGAGTGTGATGCAGATTTGCCATAAATATGAAGCAAATATGGGGTGTTTCTATGAAAACATGTTACTGAGTTTGAAGGCAGTTTTTTGTTTTTTGGTTTTTTTTCAGTTCCCCAAGGAGATTCTTCAAAGAATGTGGATTTTTTGCGTGTTGAGATGAAACCAGTAATGTCATTGCTAGAAATGTTTAACAGTCTTTGGCTGAAATAAGAGTTAAATCCAGTACCCTGTTCATATCCACTCACAGCATATGAATAAAATTGTGCTAAACAGTTTTCTCTGAGGCTGGGATGATGCAAGATGTCAACGCTGGTGCTTGACATAATAATCCCTGATAACTCTGGAGAGTAGGCTCAAACTTATGTCAGGGTGACAGTGTAAACAGATGTGCTACATTTTCCCCTGAAAATCTGAATAAGGAGAAGCTTGTTGCTTGGCAGCTCAGAGAATGTTCCAAGACCAAATTGCCAGCTTGTAAAGAGAAAGAGAAAGGCAGACAGATTATGAAATGGTTGAAACAATGGGAGTAAAAAAGAAATAAAGACAAAAAACTGTGTGACTTTGTCACCAGGACGTTTTTCCTCTTATTGATGGGTGGAAGGGCAGATGTCTGTGTTCATGTCACATATATGTGGGTACACAATGCTGGTACTGGAATTTCACATATCTGAAGGAAACAGCATTCTGAATTGTCATGAAAAACTGGATATTCAATTTAGCCTAGAGAACAACATCTTCTAAAAATCACCATGACAGACCTGTGAGAACAGACACACACAGCAGTGAAGTACTGGATGGCTGGTAAAAGAGGGAAAGGTTTCAAATCTGGCCATGGCAACTAAGTGAACTTAGGAAACACACACATAATATACATGTTCTTAAAAGCATCTGTTGTCAGCCACTGTTGCCTGTTTTCCCCAAACAACAGTTGCAGAGTTTCAGTTTCACGAGGATGTTTTTGTTATGAAACAAATATGTGTGCAGGTGCATCCTAAAGCAAATGGCTTCGAGGCCAATGGTGGGGCTGGTTTTCATTTGTGAATCAGAAAATAAAAATTATCCAAAACAGACTTTTTGCTAAGAGGGATTTACTCATGATAATAACTGTGGACCTGCCGAAATCAAGAAGATGGCAAATAAAATGTACACAGACTGTGCGAAGCATAATGTAATCTCAAAAGAAGAGAGATAGCACCTACTAAATATTGGTATGGAAAGATAAACTCTGAGCAGCAGAGGCACATGAGACATTTCCTCACTCAAAATGGAGGACTGTCTTAATGACTGCAGCTTGCAAGCTCCTTACTTAATAGGGCCTTGACTGGGCTAAACCATTTAACACAATCCTTTAGGCAATAAATAGCTTCTAGTCACAGTATTGTAAAAATATCGCCAAACACAAAAGCATCCTTCACGTGCACTAAATACAAGCTGCAATTGAAAAAGCTTTGATGTTGGACAACTCAGAAAGGTTTGAGAAATGATTTTGAGTGGCTCGTGCAGGATGTGTTTGTGCTGCAGAAGAGCTCCCAGTGGCTCAGCACTCCTCACCAGCCAGTCGAGGAGCCAAGCAGGTTTGCAGGGAAGCACACGTCACTTACAGCAGGGACTCAGTGGCAAAGAGCTAAATAGTTTTTGAAAGATCTGATTACTGAACGGTTCCCTTTTATTGGCCATGTGCTTTCTCCATGGATGGATTCATTGGATGTGCAACAATAATTGAGTTTCATCCCAGGGGTGAAGTCCATTTGGTGACTTAAGTGCAGTCACTTGTCAGGATGGATTTTTCCACAAATGTACATTTTTCAAGTTTGCATGTCTTTTGTCAATACCTTGGCTCTCCAAGGGACAGCATGTCAGCTTCCTACACTCTTACATTTGACTGGGACTGAAAATCCGTCTGCTATGGTTCTCTGAAGTCTGTTTGATGGGGAAGGCTTTTTGACAACTCCTACCTCTCTAGAGCTCTTACCTCTTTGTTTCTGTGGCAGGCTGGGTTTTTGGTTTGTTTTTTTTCCTTTACCCAATAACAAAACCTTTTATTCAGTCCAGCAGCATTTATGGTCTTTTTTTTTCAGTTCTTGTCTTCCAAAACAGCGAGGAGTCCCCAAGCTGATGAACTCTAATGAACAAGAACCTCAAAGCTTAATGGTTGCCAATATCTCCTCTCTCAACTTAGCCTTCAGCCTCCTTCCAAAGGCAACCATTTAGTTCCTGACACAGTGGGAGACAGTAAATAAAAGTCACACCTATGGGAACCAGAGGAATTGAAAATTGTAAATCTAGAAAGAAGCACAAAATTAACCCAGCCACTGTGTTCTGGTCTTGTGCAACATGTTTGTTTAACTGGCTTGTACTGCATGGAAGGCAAAATTTTAGATCTGTCTGGCAATTATTCCAAGAGGAGGGGACAGCTGGAAATGAGCATCACTTTGCTCCCAAAGTGACCCTCAACATCAGAGAAAAGAGTAGATGGTGGCTCTCTCTTGCTTTGATGGGATCTAAGAATTGAGGATCCAGACACAGTAAATTCAATACTGAATAAAGCTGAATGAATTGCCAAGAACCTCACAGAAGAACTTTGGAACTGGAGATGATCAATATATTCAATTCACTGTCTTTCACCTGAGGGTGGCCAAATAATCCTAAGAAAGAAGCTGCAATAAGTAACTGTGGATAAGGCTACTCAGTGCTGCAAAAAAATGTCCACTTGAATCCCAGTGGAACAGATCTGGTTCTTTTAGACAAGAAATACATGCCATTAATTCATTCTTTTTTTTCCATCTGACATTTCTCCCAACTTAACAATAAACCTTATCAATTTCACCTTTGAGTTTGCTCTTTCAGCTTTCCTTTTATTTCATTAAAACTTCAGTAGCTTTTATGCTGGTGATGGTGTTTGCAGCTTGATTTTGTAAAATACTAATTAGCCAACATCACTTTTTAAACCTTATTTTTGTAAGAAAATATGAATCAAAACCACCACATTCCATGCAAGCAATGGAAATAGAGAAGGAATGAGGGAGGCATGGAAGTCAAAGTTGCTAAAACACCATTTCTTCCCCCTAACAGAAGTTACTCAGGTGGGAACTCCTCATGACAGGGCTTGCATTTGCACTGTTTCCCTGTTGATGTATATAAATTATTATGTGAACTAATACAGAGAAAAGAAACTCATTAAACAGCACTGTCTTGATTATTATTTGAATGTAGAAAAATCAGCAGCACTTTTTTCCATTCTTTTCTTTGAAACACGATCTAATTAAGAAACTGTGGTGGGTGAAAAAGAAAAAAAAAGCACCATTTTAAGGCATTGTCTCCCACTTTGAGATAGAAAACCAGTTCCTCTGACTAAAACTGGCTGGATAATTCCAGCCTGGAGAGTCCCAGTCTGCCAGTCTGTGAAAATGTCTCCATCTACTGTGTTTTGATCCAAGTCCAGCTAAATATTCTGAAAAGGGGATTTTGAAGACCATCCTGTGAAGTATTACTGTGCCAGATTTAATTTCCAGCCAAAATGAAAATGAGACTAATTTTTGTCTGTTCAAGCACTGCTTTCAGCTCTCTCTGGGTTTGTTTGTTAGCTTGCATCCATGAAAATATGTACTATGACCTTTAGGAGAAAAAGCTGCAATGATTTCTTTGACCATGTTGCTCTGCTTTACCAAAGAGCAGCTGCACTGGACCACAGCTTGAAGATGACTTTGAATTGTCATTTCTTTCAGCTGTTTTGGGGCTATTTAGATGCACCAAGAAAGAAGACTACAACTCTATCCTCTTGTGTGCACAGCTGACAGAAAGCCATAGTAGGGCTTTGTCTGATGGGTTATGTAAGACATTTGTGGCACCAGTTGATCTATACGAGAATAGGCAAAGTGAAATGAAGCCTTCAGAGAGCAGAAAAGGAGACCTGTTTTCCTCTTTGTGTCTTGTGGTTGGATTCTCCTGTGTGTAAGAAAAACTCCCTGAGGAACACTAGTAAGAATGCTCCTCAAGGGGATCCTCAGTATCCAATTGAACTCCTACTTGAGCTTTTCCACTCCTACTACATCCTTACAGAGCTCTCCTATGGTATCTCTCTCCACACAGCTGTGCATTTTCACAAAACACTTCAAATCCTTCAGCCGGCCACCCCTGTATCTCATCTGATTGAAACCGGCCCAACAGTAATTGCAAGGGGACTGAAAGACACAAATACAGAGACAGGGAGATCTCAGAAGATTTGTGTCCTTAGGAAATCAGACAAACAAGACCTTTCTGGCTCAGGGATCTGGCACAAAGCTGAGTGACTTGGACTATAATCAAACTGACAATGTAATAAATGGGAACACTTACAGGCTGCAACCATCCCCAAGAATTCTGACCTCACCAGTCTGGCATACGCTTCTGGTTCAGCCCTGTTCTGCTACCAGTTTTCTAACTCTGGCCACTGTCACAGGCATTTTGGAACTTGAAACCCAGCCTGCTAACCAAGACAAATCTGTCAGCAGCTGACTGTTACAAAAAGCAGACAGTGACCTGTCCTTTTCTCCTCCTCCTCCTGTATAGTTTAAATACCAGAGAGGTGAATTGTTGTCAGTAGACAAAAGAACTTACTGGAACAGCTGCACAACAGCAATCAGCAACAATCCAGGCTCTAGAGTCTTAGAATATACCAGAGCTGTAACAGAAGACTAAGGAATCTGGACATGAGTTTCTGGGAGAAGAAGAAAGATCATGTATGGTTCACATGAGAGAATTCTACAGAGGATCAGCTCTCAAATGCAAACTCCTAAATTTCCCATGGAAAGTACCATTTAAAGGAGGTGTCTAAGGCTGTGAAAGAGACAGCTGTGGTGACATCAGGACATAATTCACACGGGGTTTCCCTGGATTTTAAACTTCTAACAGTGATAACATTTTAAAACCTGTATCTCCAAAGCCTCCCCAAGAACAGTGTCGGATCAGATCACATCATCAGCCCGAAGGAAAGCTCAGAACATCTAATATTATCCATTAATTGGCAATCCCCAAACCCCACATTTCCATCCTAATTTGGAGACATGCATACACTGCCAGTTACTAATGTGGGAGAAAATGAAAAACCAAAAAAACCCCAAGTAGCTCTGTAAAAATTGGAACTAATGAAGATTGCTTCCCTGGGGACATTTGTCTCACAGTTGATTGGTTTGATAATTAAATGGTAATATTTTGGCAGCGGGAATTCACCCCTTTCTAGACATCAGGGAATGCACAACAAAAAAGCAATGCTGAGAATGCCCCAGGCACAGGAAAAGCCAGAATTTACTGCTTACTGGACAATGGAGAACCCTGAGAACTCTGACCTTATTCATTAAAGGCTTAGCACATCTTTTCAGGAGCAGTAATAAGGTCTCTCCTGTCCAGTCATTTATTTTGAGACAACTTGTAAGAATCGTGCATAAATTTGTAATTCACTTTGAGACCAAACCACCTCTGCCTCATCTAAGTGAACTGGTTCAACCATTTCAAAAGACTTTTCACAGAGTGAAAAGCCACAGTATGGAATCAACCTTCATTTCTTCAGGCTAGGGAAAAAAGCAGCACTGGGCTGGATGCAGGCTGATGTTAACATTCAGCACAGCCTCCCTGCAGGGACTTCTGTCCATGTTCTGCTGGCAGAAGAAGCTGTCTGAAGGGCAGGGTTGTCCTCCCAGTTCCTGAGATAAATCATCACTCCTGCCTGGCACTCCCAGTCTTCCACAAGCATAACACGGGCTGTTGTAGTCTTGGCTCTAAAGCTTAAAATAGAATCATCTTCACTTCTTAAAAAAAACTTTGAAGTTTGCTACCTAGGTTCCTTTAGAGTGAGTCAGACAGGTCCTGGCCGTGCAGAGGCTGTTAGTAAATGGGTGGATCATCTCAGCAGGGCAGTGTGAGGAGGGATAACATTGGAACATCACTCACAATCTTTTTTTCTCTCTCCCCACACTTTCCACCATTCCCTGCCAATATTCCCTGTTACTGCCTGCCCCTCAAGATTCTCTCCTGAAATTAGTGTGGTGTGGGCTCAGGTAGTGGAAGCTTCACTTCTATGCCCATGGAAGGGACTGGAGGATTTTGCCAGAGGCCAAACCATTCTGTGGCAGAGCAGGAAGACATGTTCTAAAACAGCCCACCTAGGGACCCTCTGGCTGGAATATGATGCTTGTGTGGCTGGGATGTGTTACAGAAAGACACATTTGGACTCAAAGAAGCTGCAATTTTTCAGAAAAGCCTGGATGGTAACCAGCCTACAAACAGGAAACATTATTCCAGTGTTGCTTCTGCCCTAGTGACTAATTCTTAGAACAAACAAACTTTATGAAATTCAGATTTCAGCTGTGTAAGTGGGTAAAAAGTGGAACTTTATGAAATCATGGAAACAAATACTGCTTTAAATGAAAAGTTTTCCTCAGTCTGTGCCATAGTCTCCCTACGCTGCCACAATGTGATTTTCCTTGACATTCCTCTTTTCCCCCTTGCATTTTAATTGTAAATTAATCACTGACTTGGACATGTCTCTACTGTGCATTAATATGGTTGATATTAACAACAATATTGCTCTCCAGGCATTTGGAATGTGCGAGACTTTTTGTGCACCAAATGGCCCATATTAACTTCTGGAATAGCCAGGTGCAAACTCTATTGCAGTGCTCAAATTAGTTCAATTTCTCTAACTGCTTCTCCTGTAATTGATGGCTCAAATTATAATAAAGTACAGTTCCTCTACATGATATATGTTACAAGTACTACCTGTTATGCTGAATATTGCATTGCTTTGAAACTGCATTACCCTCTCCCTTCACCGATCAGATCTTTTTTTTTTTAAAGGAATTACTTATGAACCAGAAAGTGTCTTCACATCATTCAGAAATTATACATATGCTCATGCACTTTATCAGCAGCTGACAGAATGGGGATGGCAAAATTACTGTCAGTCATGTTGCATTCAATGTCACATAAAGACCTGCTTTTTACTATACCTTAAAATTGACAATAAATGCCAGTCATCTCTCCTTGCCCCATTACTGCATCCAGACACAGCAAGCAGTGCTTAGGAGATACTCACCTTCATCTTTTAAATCCCTGCTTCAGACTTTCTTTCTTCTGCATATATTGTTATTCTCCTATGCCTGCACCTAAAATACTCTTTACCATTCTCTTTTTTTTTTTTTTTTTTCTGAAGTGTGCAATTACAGTGGATTGTAGTATGTTTTTTTCACATGGAAACAACAATTTCTATAAAACAAACAAATCAGCCAAATCCCAATGGCTTATTAACCCTTAATTCTTTCAAGTCAAATATTATTCCTGATGGGAAAATAGTGAGGAATGGGTGCATTTGATTTTGGGCATATGTATACTTTGAGGTATGGCTGAGTCTGGACCCTGGAATCTGCCTCTGGCAGCCCCCCATGAGTTGGCAGCTCTGCCCCAGCACTCAGAACTCTGCAGCTGCTCAAGGAAACCAGCTCTAACAAGAACATCAATTTCATTGCACCACAGCAGAATCTGGGGAATTTGCAGTTCATCAGAACTGTATTTAGAAATCTGATCTTGATCCAATATGGACTGGAGCCACACTTAAAAATAACACCATCCCCAGCCAATCAGAAAAGGTGTGTTTCTGCAAGCTCCAATTATTATACTTTCTGTTATTTCTTCGTTAGACAGAGGTTATAAACATCATCTGCTCCTGAAGGCAAATGTCAGTGTACTCACAGAAAAAAACCAAAAGGCTGAGATTAAACAGCAAGAGTCCTCACCCAGCTTGCTTTGCCAGGTGTTACAGTATGAAATTAAACATCTCCCTCCTCCCAGTCCTCAATGGCCATGTGCCTCATTTGTGGGGGCAGCAAAACTGGTGCTGAGTTCAGTTACACACCAGCCACACTCACCATAGGTGTTGTGCTGCAGATTAAAACATCATCTCAGGGCTCAGTAGCATTCAAAAATGAAAACTCTGCTAAGAACTCTTATGAAGGGAAGTAAGAAAAAAACCCCATAAACCATCTCTAGGCTGGTCATAGCCTTCTGCAGAAATGAGGTACATTGCAAATCTTAGGCAGTAATAAACAGTGCAGTAAAAAAAAATCTACAGATTTCTAAATGTGCAACTGACAAGGAAAGGAGTGCTAGGGAATTGTTATGTACTAATTCTCACACTATTTGAACTGGTAATGCTATGAAGGAGACAATTTAAAGCACACAAAAGGAAAGCTTTTGTCATATGACAGAACACTGAATTCATTGCCTCGAGGTGTAGTGTAGGTTCATCTAAAAATGTTCAAAAAGCAATCAGTAAATCCATAAAACAAAAGTCCATCCAGAGCTCCTAAAGGGAAAGTTTTAGCATGAATACTCCAGATCTGAGTCCCTAAGCCACAGAAAACTGAAAATTGAAAGACACACCTGAGGAGTGATCCATCCACATCCTTTACATTACCGAATCCCTAATACTGGTGTTAGGAAGAGGATGCTGGAGTTGATGATCTGCTCAGGAATTTCTTATATTCAAACAGATTTCATGGACGTGTTCAGGAGCCAGAAAACATAAAAGTGTCTGTGTGAAAAGATACAGTGAGATGTCAGAAAATGGGCAGGAGTTCAGTTGTTTAGCTTTTCTGACAAGTTCAGAGAACCACTAACTTTTAAAAGAAGTGACTTATAAGAGCAGCAAGTGTTGTTGTCTTTCTCGTGCCTTGTTTCGCTGGCTCTGACAGAATAACTAAAATGAAAATATTTTGCATTTGTCTTTGGATAAAAGTTTGCAGATGTATATTGTCTTTTGGCAAAATGTATTTATTTATGACACAAACATACAAACAAAAAAACATACATCATGAGTGAAACTGGGTCATTTAAAACTCACATTAGATACAATTTGTAAGAGAATAAATTTATTTAGTGAAACTGTTTGACAATCCTGATTGTAAACTCACTTTATTGACTTCACTGTTTTCATTGTAACTGTGGTGATTTCTGCTCAATACCAGCATGGACAATATTTGAAGATGGTCTTGCCTGTTGGCAAGTGTGTTAAAACAGCCAATATTCTCCTGAGGCAGTTTTTACGTGGGTGATTGTTCCCTGGGTTTTCTCAATCAATTTGGTGTTTGTCCAGAAGCGCAGATAAGGTTCCTGGCTGTGCAGTGCCTCTGTGGACTGTGGGGCAGCCCACATGCTGCACCTTCCCATCTGCTTTTCTGAAAATCTGGGTCTCGGGGATCTGGAAATTCCAGTGGCAATTCGCTCCAGACCGTACACCACGATCAGCAGATGGACGGCCATAAGGACAGAATGCTGCTCTTAAACGAGCTCCTCGTGCTAAAATCTGAGCATAAAACCACATGCTGGTCCGACACGGCTTCTACGCCTGTGTTTTGTCTTTAACAAACCATTTCACAGCCTTTTCCATCCCGTGCCTCGCCGGGCTGCGGATGCAGGCTGCATGCTGCAGGAGGATGAGGGAGGTTTGAGGACGGGTTTGAGCCGCGCTGTCCGCGCCCCCCAGACGGGAACAACCCCTCGATGCCCCCGCCGTGTGAGAGCCCCCGCGAAGCCCTCAGGACGGGCCCGTCGAACCTCACCCCGCCCCGATCAGCCTCACCTCGCCCCGCTCCACCTCAGCCCATCCCATCCCATCCCCTCCCGCCTCCCGCCCCTCAGGCCCGCTCCCGGCAGCCCCCGCGCGCACAGCCGCGAACTACCACCCCCGGCAGCCCCCGCGGCGCCCCGCGGTGTGAGAGCCCCATCGAAGCCCTCAGGACGGGCCCGTCGAACCTCACCCCGCCCCGATCAGCCTCACCTCGCCCCGCTCCACCTCAGCCCATCCCATCCCATCCCCTCCCGCCTCCCGCCCCTCAGGCCCGCTCCCGGCAGCGCCCGCGCGCACAGCCGCGAACTACCACCCCCGGCAGCCCCCGCGGCGCCCCGCGGCTCGGCCGCCGTCCCTGGGACTCTATCTCCCAGCAGCCCGCGCTGCTGCCCGACCCTTCATTTCCGGGAGCGGCGCCGCGTCCCTGGCTTGGCGGAGGCGGCGGCGGCCGGAGCGCGGCGAGCGGGGCCTCCTGGGGCCGGCGGCGGAGGGAGTGAGACCGGGCGGGTCTCCGGGCGGTCGGGCCCATGTTGAACATGTGGAAAGTCCGGGAGCTGGTGGACAAGGCGTGAGTACGGTGGGGCGCGCGCTGGGGGCCGGGGGCGGCTCGGCCGTGGCCCCTCAGCCGGGCCCGCGTTCCCCCCGCCCCCCCCAACATGGCTGCGGCCCCTCCCCTGCTGAGGTGGCGGCCTCACACCCCCTCTGTGCCCGGCTGACCCCCGCCCCGCTGTCTCTCTCTGCTTCCGTCCCTGTCCCCTAGTGACTGCCCGGGGTGGCCCCTGAGCGTCCTCCCGGCGTGGCTTTGTGGCCCCTCCGGGGCTGCAGGCAGGCAGGGGTTGCTTTTTAGGTAGTCTGTGGCCTTTCCATTATGGCTGGCTGCTTTCCCGCCCCTCTCGGGCGCGTCTGGGCCCTTCCAGCCCTTGGCGTTCGGTGCTTCGGCTTTGGGTGCCCCCTCCTGTGCCAAGGTCCCAGGCTGTGTGTGCCCGGTTTGGTGTACGAGCCCTTGGAATCTGGCTCTGCTGGACTGGATCCCAGCGTGGCCCTCAGACCCCTAAGGGGGAACAGACAAATCTCCCAAAGTAGGAGGACGGTAAAGAATCACCTGCGCGTTTCAGAGAGCTTCCCAAGTCACCACATGCTCTCTAAAGTGTTTCCCTCCTTCCTAAGGACAGATTGCAATTGCCATTGACTCACAACCCCGGGCCGTTCAGAGGTGGAGTTGGTAGAGGACTGAGATACCCATTCGCACCCCTTACACATTTAAATAGCTCAGATATTTACAAGTTTGTTTCCTTGAATAGAGCCTCCTCCCACTGAAAACTTGTCTATGGACCTGGTTATCGCGATCACTGTGTTGCAGATGGAGAGTGTGACGTTATTATTGCGTGTGTCAGCCACTCCTTCATTTTTGGATTGAGAGAAATTTGATACAGTGGAAAATTTAGCAAAGGTTGTTTTGCTTCCTCAAATAATAAGTCTGTAGGGGAAAGCTTAGAGCACTTCTCCATCACTCTTTTCAGTGGTGCCCAGTGGCGGGACAAGGGGCAGTGGACACAAACTGAAACTCAGAAGTTCTGTCTGCTATGAGGAAAAGCTTCTTTCAGGGTGACAGAGTGCTGGAACAGCCTGTCCAGAGAGGTTGTGGAGTCTCCTTCTCTGGAGATATTCAAAACCTGGCTGGATGTGGTCCTGTGCAACCTGCTCCAGGTGTACTTGCTTTAGCAGGGGGTTGGACTTGGGGCTCCAGAGCTCCCTTCCAACCCCAGTAATTCTGTGAGTTGAAGATGTCCCTGCTCATGGCAGGGGGTTGACCTGAAGTTACTTTCCAATCCAAACCATTCTGTGTTCAATTAATTGTGGAATGCTAATGTCAGGACAATTATAAACCTCTGGTGTTTGTGGATTAATTTTCCTGACACAAAGAGAAATAACTGGCTGAAGGTCTGTAGATTGGTATGTACCAGATGATAATAATGACAAACAGTTGTATTTGCCCTTACCAGTCTAAAGCCTTTCAAAACTGACGGTCTGTCTTAAACATTTTAATTTTTGTTTCTCCAAACAGTTTGTAAAAGGGTCTGTGTGATGTATAGGCTTAAAGATGTCAAACTGAACAGAAGTGTCAGCTTAGTCATGACAATCAACTGTTTTGCTCATGGTGCTACGTGCTAGACTGAGACTTCTCTAGACCAAGATTTGGATGACATTTAAAATACACTGTGATTAAGTCTTGTCCTGAAGAAGTTACTTACTTTTTACAGCTTTTTGTATACAAAATCAGCCCTGGGTAACGTAGTTTTAATAATGTGATAGTTTTAATAATGTGACAGATGAGGAATTTAGGAGTACAACCCTGACTTGAGTTCCAGGACCTTTCAGGGAAATCAAGTTTTTCCTAAGTCTTACTTGCGTACTTTTTTGTCTGTAGGATTAATAATCACTGTAGCATTATAATATTATCACTGTTTTTAAAATGTTTACTTCTAAGGATATAAGTTATTAAGTCCAACAGTACATCAAAATCCGAATTGGAAAAGACATTCTATTTCCAGAACAGGTGCAAGTAGTGAACATTTCCTATAATAAAAAATGTTTTATTAGATAAACTTCAGTTTTCTTGGAAAAACATTATCCAAATAAAGGAGATTGTTTGTTTATTAAAAAAAAGGGGGAGGAGGGGCAGGAGGAAAGTGGAGCCTGCAGAGTAAATAGTATTTAGAGACATGAGGATCAATAGTCCCATTGTGTGTGGTGCAGATTTGTCATAATGTCTTCTGTCTTAAGGCCATGACTTAGAAAATTCTCTGCAGAGGAAGCTAAATGACATAATCTGCCTCATAAATAACAGCTGATGCTGTGGCAGCATCGTACTGAACTTTAACAAGAAACTGCCCTTCTTTCCTTAAAAAGGGGATATGATTATATGAGAATTTTGAAAATGTGCAAATAGCTTGAAATTTTCCTACTTCAGACCTTGAAAGCTTTGATATCTGGTTTGAGCTCTGCATCTTTCTTCCATATTCAGCTGATACTTATCTTAGAGTTTCAACTGACTCTGGGGTTATTTTTTATCCTTATTTCTGCTTCAGTGGCTGAGAGCTTGGTTAGGTCAGCTACTTCTACAGGAGGACTTTTCTTACACAATTCTCCAATTCTTCGGTTGTGTGAAGGTTCTGTAAGCAACGGTAAATAGCTGTGGGTTGCGTTAAATGCAAAAAACACAGGTAAAAACGGTAACCTGTTAGCATTCATCAAATTCTTGTAACCAAAAAATAAGTTAGCAACTGCAAAATGCATATGAGAAACTCAAATCTGTATTTAGTATTTTTGAACTTTTGGTCTCTGTATTTCTTTGGTGTGGTTGGAATTGGGCAATGAAGTTCATCAGGTAAATTCTGCTTTGTAATTCTCTTCACACTACAGTCACCTCTTATTTTTATGGTAGCATTTTCTAGTAACTCCACAGTATGGATCTGTATCCAGCTGAGCTACTGAGTTGCAGTCCTGTTGTATTTGAAGTTTAGGAGGAATACTCTGTGGTAGAGTACTAGATTTACTATTCTAGGATATGGTAGAACCCTTCTGTTACATGTCTTGTTCTGCCCTTTGTTAACTTCACTGCTTTCCAATGCCAATACAACTCCGTCCCTTAAATATTAAGTACCTTGATTAGCTTTGACTGAACAGTAATACCTTGTTTCTGCCTGGGCAGAATAAGGTGAATAAGGTTGCAGTTTAAATCAAATAATTAATGAAACCTGTGTGTACCTAGTATAAGGTTTATTCTTGCAATTTCAAAATAACTGTCAAAATTCTTCCACCCTCCAGTTTCTTAATGGGTACTGCAGCGTGTTCAAGAGTTCTTCAAGTGTGTGAAATTATATTGAATTTCTGGTTGGTTTATAGTTTAGAAGGTGCAGGCCTACATACTCTTATTTCTTCTGGAGTAAATTCTATTTTAGATTATTATGTGAATAAATTAACTTAAGAA
The DNA here is from genome assembly GCF_001522545.3 of Parus major. NCBI lineage: Eukaryota > Metazoa > Chordata > Aves > Passeriformes > Paridae > Parus > Parus major. The sequence continues at coordinate 4,368,606 of NC_031782.1, forward strand.
GGCAGCTTTTCACTTTTGTATTCACTTGTATGGGTTCTTTTTCCCCAGTAATTCAAAACTGAATTGGAAAGTAAACTAAACAGTTGGAAAATAAATGCAGCCCTCTGTGCTCTGCTTGTTGGCTCCAGGACAGTGAACTCTGTTTAAATGGCAGAGGTTTCTGATGGCTCAGGGCCAGGGTGGTGCTTGGTGCAAAGTTGGTGAGTCAGGTGGCAGTTCTGAGTCACTCTTGAGGCAATGTCAGAGATTTCTTGTTTGATTCTCTTTTGTCATAGGCTTAGGTGTTGCCTCAGCATTCCGGGCAGGAGGTGGCCAGTTCCTGTGACAGAGAACAGAGGCACATGTCACACACTCGAGCTGCTGGTGGGAGTGTGAGCTGCAGGAACATTTGGCAGGTGGGAAGGAGTCTGGTCTCCTCCAACTTCTCTGCTGCAGCATGGGATCTGCAGCTTTGTCTCTGGATGCTCTGGTGAGAGCAGTCCCAGTTACTGTGGCACCCATGGCAGAAGGTTCAGGTTACCCCATGCCTGCTCTGAAACAGTCCTGCAGTTGTGATGAAACTTGAGGCCAAGTGTTGCATTTACTGATTGTGAGCTGCATGAGACTATGGATCTGCAGGCTGCCTGGTACTCTGTAGAAGCAGCTTACACAGGAAAAGTCATATTTTCATTGATACAGGTGTATCACTACTTTGATAATCAAATCACCAAGGCCCTTAACCAAGTTTCTCCTCACTGTATGATAACAGAACTGGCAAAAGCTGTTGTAGTCACTGAGAGTGAGTTTAGGAGTCCTGGCTGTGGAAATACAACAGAGTGTTACGCAACTTGGTAACTTCACTTTTAAGTCTTACTCGACACAAGTACATGTTGTGCTTTGTGTTCCCTGTGAGATTTCTAGGACAGTGCTACAAAGAAAACCCCATGGCTTTAAAAAAAAAGCAAACAACAAACCAAGGAATATTAAGAAATCCTGTTAAAACAGGTTTTAACTTGTTAGAAACTTGAAGGTATCAGCTTGGCCTAGCGGCCAAGTTCAAAAACCAGGCCATCATCTCTCTTTAGTTGTGTTGAATTTCCTCTTTTTGAAGCAGAATCTGCTGATTTTTATTTTACTGTAAGGTTCCTGCATGTTGTTAACCTGCATGAGGGGGTTCGGCTCAGAGCAGAACACAGTGTTTGTGTGTATACAGGTAGCAAGGCCAGCTGGGCTCCTCATTGCAGTAACTTCCCTCTCAATATAAGATGTCATATTAATATTTTTGCTGCCTGGTTTCTGTCACAGATGTGTAGGACATGCAGCAGGCAGGCTGGAAGACCTTTGGACCTATTGAGGTTGGATTGCTGCCTATGTAACAGTGTGGTGAGACTTTACAGACAGCTTCTTTAAGATTCCATTGCCACTCTTAGCTTTTGTGATCTTCTGTATGCATAACCTTAATGTGAGAGAGCTCCTTTTAAGCATCTTTCCACACATCAAAGGATAAGAAACAGTCTTATGAAGAAAGGGATGAAGGTGACAGATCTAAGTGTAGTTGGGACAGTATTACCCAGATACTCATTTGCATTAGTTCAGGTGAGTGAGGGAATTGTCACTTACTTTTACTTAAAAATTAAAGGAGAGCGCCTGTGAGTTTCTTGCCAGTAAAAGGAATATAACAGTTGCCATACTCCTGTTTTGTTCCATGCTCCTTCCAGTTCAGTTTTGTCCACCTAACTGAGCTTTAATTGCTTTGCTATTACTGCTATTAGCCACACCTTTCGAGTGGCCCAGCAGGAATGCCTTTGCACTCTGTTGTGTTGTAGAGTGGGAGGCAAAGTGTTGCAGAGCTGTTTCTATACACTTCACAAGCTTGATGAATTGCCCAGTATGTAATAGTTTAATTTCTTTTGAAATGGAGAGCAAACAGTCTTGCTTAGAATTGATTGTAATAGGGAAGCATTATAACACCTTAAAATTTATTTTAGAGGTAGGCACTTGGATCTTCAATTATTTATTCTGATGCAAAAAGAATCACATCTGCAATTACATCTACAATTTACATCTGTGCAAAAAGAAAAGATTCTAGTGTTTGGGGAAAAGGAAGGATTAAAAGAGCTGTTGTTATGAGCTGCAGTAGAACTAGGCAGGGGAGAAGTTCTGGTTGATAAAGAACATGTTTTCTTTAGTGCTTCTAATTGTACAATCTGTAAAGAGGAGGGTAAATTATTGGTAAAATAGAGTGAATTATTGCTTCTATTGTCATTGCAATTTCTCGCTGTTGTAGCCCAAAGCGTGTAATGAGACCTTGCACTTCACTCCCAGGTCACAGATGAGGGAAGCTAGTAAGATAATTCTGACAAGTAAACCAAGTCACATTGTGCTGGTAACAGTTAAAATTCTGCCTTTGTTGACTTGCAGTCTCATGTTGCTGTCTGCTACTTCATGCTATGTCTGCAGGATACTAATGTGAAAAATGCACCCCAGTCATTTACCCTACAATTACAGACCTTACAGTTGACTTTTGGTTGCTCTCTGCCTGTACGATGCTCATGTTTGCCCAGAAATAGGCAGGATCCCATGTATCCTTAGCTGGGGATTTTCAATCTACCAAACTGCTTTCTCTTTTTAATGTGACTGTAATTGTTCTTATTTACAGGCAATTTTCTTGTGGTTCATGGATTTGTCTACCCAGACTATTGAGCTCTTTAATGAAATGCTGTTTGCTCCTTCAGTAATAGCAGGTATTATTGTAAGTGATCCATCATATAATAATCCAGCAGAAGGGTAAATGACTGTCTAGCATTTGACCATTGTTATCTGAATCTCCTGTAAACTCCTTTGCTTCAGTCCCAGGATCATTTAGTTTTTTCTATGTTTAAGATTTATTTTGGTTTGCATAAGCAAGATCTTCAGGGCAGTGAATGCTTCCACAGTTTTATGTGAGGGACAGTTAGTTAACCCTCACTGCATGAGTTATTCTCCTATTGCTGGTAAAGAGGTGTCCTGCTGATAACTGCTTTAAGAACAGCATTTGTATTATTATTATTACGAACAAGATGATGATGATGATCTTCAGCCCTGGAAGGGTTTGTCCTCTGCGTGGTTACCAGAGAGCTGAGAGAAGAAAGTCTTGGCAGTACAAAGGAGGACTGGATTTGAACATAGCGTTTGGCTCTGTGGCCAGGCATGGCTGTGTTTGCCAAGCACTTGTAACAACAGCAGGTTACTTCTTAGGACTTTCCTCCTTTCCTTAAAAAAATTCCAGAAAGTTGCTGGTATTAATAAGGAAGAAAAAGGGTTCTAGTCTTTGGGCTATGTAATTGAGTATGGGAGATAAGCATCTGTGAAAGTATTATGCTCTGTTATCTCACATACATAAATTCGGTATTCTCTGGTTTGAATACTCAGCTGGTGGAGTAATCTATCAAACAGGCAAATATGACAAGCTGATGGATTTATTAAGAGTTGGCATAAGGTAGTTGTGGCCAAGCACGCAGTTTCATCAGCACACTCCAAGTGGTGCTTTTGTTAGTGCTCTTTCAAATGTGTTATTGCCATTTTACACCCTGTGGTAGCTGACAATAGTCTGTATTATGTTGTGTAAGGCTAGCTCAGGTGTTGGCTTTATGTATTTTCTGGGAATCTAAGCGATGTATGCGTGGCAGCTTCCGTGTTCTTGAAATGTTTCTAAAGCAGAACTTTGCATGTCCTTGCCCAGCAGGACTGGGCTCCTGCTTGGGGAGAGCATGAAGCTGGTCAGAGATAAGAGCCTTACCTCCATCACTGTGTGCTCCTGTGGTCAAAAGGATCAAGGTGCTTAACTCAGTTCTATGCTAATTCCTCTTAGTTGTGTTGCCAGTTAGTGTATTGCAAAATATTAGCTGATTTGCATGATTATTTCATATACAAGGTTTAATTGCTTCCAAAGCATTGGACACACTATTGCTTTCTCTCCTCAGGCTTTGCTATTTCCGTGTGCAACTGTAAGTGTTGCAGTTGTCCTAAAATACAATCTTAAAATGCTGATCTGATTCTTTTATATTTGCCTCCATTCATGTCAAGTGTTAAATGGATTTCTATATTTATATGAAAACTATGTTTTTTTCTAGAAACAAATGAACCATTGGAGAATGAGTGAAGCATTGCTTCACAAGATGGTAGGTTAAGAACACAAAAATGTAATGATTGAGGGTTGTGTTATTCATTCTGGAACTTTTGGAATATCTTCCATTGATTAATTCCAAAGTTTGGGTACAGCTTGTCCAAAGTCATAATACAAGAATTCCAATTTGAACTCATCTCCAACATACAGAGTGTGACTGGCCTGTTGACAGGGCAGGAAATTGAAATTCCTTGAGAAGAGCTGTTCCCTTTGATAGTGTTTTTAGTGATACAAAGATGTACAATAGCATAATATTTTGTTAAAAGTTGGCTGTTTCACAGACTTTGTTTAAATGGTTATCTCAAATTTTTTTGTATTCATAAAACAAAATTAATGTAGGGCAAGACAATAAAAAGCTGAATTAGTAGCAAATGTACCAAGTGAATAAAGTAGTCAGATTTTCAGTTGGTCTTTTTCCAGCTCCTTATAGTGATCTGGATCTTATTGACACAGGTCAAATATGGACCCAGTTGGACACAAGGATTGACAGCTGCTGTCGGGTTTCAGTTTGGAGCAGGAACTTTATTTACCTTTTCCATTTGGAATGAAGAGCTGTTACACAGCTAAAACTTGAATGATGCTTGGTAACATCTTTGAAAACAGCAGTTGTGTAGAGGAGCATAACTCTTCAGAACAAAATGGTCCTTCTATTCTGCCTCTCTGCAAAACAAGATCTAATTTTTACTGGGGTGTGCTTTTTTTTATTTGTTTTTTTAAAGATATGCTAAGGGGAGGGCATGTGAAATTGTTACTTACTTCTTTCCAGAAAGCTGTATAGGCTGTGGTGCTCTGAGTACTCTTGAGTACTCCTTTTTGGTACCAGTTAGGAAGAGTATTCATTACTTATTCTTGCATTGTGTGCTGTGTAATGATGGTGTTCGGGTTGCTGTGTGAGGAACTGGAAAGAGGAACAGATCCAATTGGAAGATCTTTCTCTCCCAAAAGGACTTTGTAGATTATCTGGGTTTGAGTTAGAGTAATTCCCTAAACTTGTTTGCCATACAGCTGTGTTGCATATTTGAGGAAGTGGTGTTGAGATGGAAAAGGAGAGGAGAGGAGGGGGAACCCTTAAAGTTCTCACGTAAGTGGAGGACATTGGGCACAGGGTTAAGTCTCCCCTTGTAGTTGCCCTGAAATCTCAAGCAGAGTCAGCACTTTCACCAGTAAGAAGAGATAACCAAAGCCATGAAATCGGAGTTTGTAGTTTCACAGTCAGTGCAAGCGTAGGCTGATGGTGAAAGAGGTTTCACAGCCTCCCGTCTGCCACAGCCTGCACACTTCTCTCCCTTTTGCTGGCACTTGCAGACTTTCTGCTTGATGAGAGAATCTCTGACTAACCAGTTGTTTTTGCCAATTTAGTTCTCCACTGGATTGGTTCCCTGGTATAGTTAATTCCATTGTCACACAAATATTTGTACTGGCATAAAGGAAGGAATGGTATTTGGGCAAGAATAAGTGGCTGGGGGCAAAGTACAAATTGAGTGTAATACACCCTTAGCATGTGATTTCACAAGCAGGTTGAAGAGCTCTAAGATTATTTTTCTGCTAACAGAGAACTCATTTTATACCTGGCCATTCCCTGTCTTTGCCTTCCTTGTGCTGCTAATGTGTGCTTCAGTATTTGGTTGTGCTCTCTTGCTGATAACAGCTGAAAACCCCCGTGGTTTTAGAGTTCATAACTGATTTGGCGACCTGTTTTACAAACAACTGCTTATGGCACCACAAACACTTCTGGTGATGGAGAAAGGACAGGAAGATTGGCTGTGGGAACCTTTTTCCGTGATAAGACATTTTTATATGTTTTTGTTATTTAAAACTGTACTGTTAGTAGTTTGTTAGCTACAAGTTTAAATTTTTTAAGGTTGTTCTCCTATCTCATATATCACAACTTGAAGGTCCCAAGCCAGCCTTTTTGTTTGTATCGCTGTTGTGATGGGGAGGGCGAGATCAATATTTTGGTTCCCTCTTGGGTCACAAATTTCTGAGAAAGTATATAAATCAAAATACAGTTTTGTCATGTGTGGTGCTACTTTGAGTGATTCAGCTTCAAATTGATCTCAGGTTCCAAAAGATTTTCACATGAGAAGTTTTCAATTCAATTTATGCAGCTTATTGTGATAGAAATACTGGTGGTATATATTTGGGTTATATCAGAGTGCTGAAGTGGGTAGTCTGTGTAGACTGTTACTTTAAATAGATTTAATATTTCTAGAAGTGTTTGGCTTGCCAAAAGAATGAAACTACCATGACACCAATATCTTGAGTGTCTGTGGGTTGTAAGGAAACCACCTCAAAGTTGTACTTTTTCCTCCCCTTATCCAAAGGGTGTGTCCTATCCTAACCAGTTAAATATTGACTGTGTGCTTAATAGATATTAACTGGTTCATTTGGGATACAATTAGAAATGCTAGTGTATATTCAACTTATTTAATCAGACTGGCCTGCACTTTTTTCAATCTGTTGAAATAATAATGAGACCTACTGGGAGTTAGTTAGGGAGGGGTTTTTTCTCTACTCCACTCTGAGTCAGAGCAATAAATGTGTTTCTTTGTGGTTACTCTCCCCATCCTGTCAAGCTGTTTAGAATCATCCTGTAGGTTACAGACTGTGCTCAGTGTTTCCTCTCAAGACATTACTTTATACTTAGTAAATAAATACCTCCCTGTGTGATTTTTTTGGAGGTGTGTGTTTTGCATCTTACAAGACTACTCAGTTGAAAGATTCTCTAAGACCATTTGGGATGTGAAGAGAAGAAGGTGGCTTTTGATAACCTTAGTTAATTTTATTGGAGATGCAGTAGGTGAATGCATCTACTGAAAAATAAATTAGTCTTGGTAACTTACATGTACAAATAGAGCTGATATCTTAAAGATTGCTGTCACTTTTAATTATTCCTTGTTTTGACAATTACTTAATTATTTAAACTGTTTCTCTCTATGATCATGTGAAGTGGGGGGGGGAAGCTCTCTGTTCAGAGATATTTATTGTCTAAATGTGTTAACTTCTATCACAGTGTTCTAGCTCTACTTGCTACCAAACAGATGATTGCATTTCTTGAGACAGCTTGAAAACATAGTGCTAATAGACTCTTAATTGGCATGTGCAGTCTCAGCCTTTAGACTGCCAGTGTTGTTTTTTTGTTAATTACACAGTAACTGTAACTCGGTAGCTGCAGACATTAGCTCAGAAAAATCCAGTAATCTTACCATTAGTGAGTAAATAAACAAATAGTGCCTGTGTTGAGCCATTGTGAAATTTGTTAGTTGCAAATACACTCTGTCATTTGAAATTACCATCTCTCTGTGGACAGGAACCAGAAACTGGGTCTCTGAAGCAAATGGAACAGCTCCTGTTACCTTTTTAGGACATGAGTTACTTGATCTCCTGGAGGAACCAGTTTAACAAAGGAATACCTGTGAAAGGAGAGGAAACATCATTATCCTCCACAAATAAACATGGCTTGGAAATGTGAAAGTTAATTTGTCTGTAATTGACCAGACTCATTTCACAAAAGAACACTTGCTTTCCATCAAAGTGCATGTTTGTGAGCTTGTGGGAGTTTTGTTGGCCAAGCTACACCTTTCAATGTGAGATACCAACCTGAAAATTTTAATGAAATAACATTAATATGATGTTGCTGTTGCAGTACTTATTCCAAATGGTGTGTTCTAACTGCCCATGCCCATTTTTGGATACTCAACTGTGAATAGCTCTGGAAGGACGCTTTGTCATTAACTATTAACCAATATTTCTTTGTTCAGCTGCTTAATACAGCAGCAGAAGGACCACTAGGTTGTCACCTGCCTCCATGGAAAATAGAATGACTAAAGACAATTGGTGTTAAGTATGTTTAGTCTATTTACAATTATGGTAACTACTTTTCATTCTTGGATAAACTTTGTAGCAGAGAAGAAATGTGGCAATTCAGGTTTATTAATGAATGAAGAATCTCAAGTAGGAAAGTATTTGATATTTTATTGTTTTTTTAAAACTAAGTAATTGAGCAGTTACTAGGAACTGGCAGTTTAGAACTGAAGGCCTGAGGGGAGAGCAAGTTTAGGAAGAGGACTGTATTGACTCTACCTGTAAAATCTTGGATGCTCCCAGCTTATTCTGCAGAATTATCACTGCATACTTGCCTTTACTCTTTACTGCCACGATATAATGGGCATCTTTTGACATTGTCAGATTATGAGGCTGAGAAAGTTTCCCCTTGCACAGCCCTGCTTGTGCTAAAGGTGTACCAAGTACTTGCTGTGAGACTGCAAAGTCTTAATTGCAATTTAATTGTAAGATGTTGAATTTCTTGTTCTTTCTTGTTAGCAAGGTGGGATTCATGGAAAGGTTTAGTGTTTTGAATAGCTTCCTTCCTGGGAAGAGGGAGAGGATAGTTTTGGAAATAGAAGTTTGAAGGACCTTGATTGTGTACTCTTCTCTGTCTGTGTGCAGTGCAGTCAAGAAGTAAGTTTCTTGCATCCAGTCATATTCCATGTAATCTTACATAAAGACAGCGTCTTCCTTATATCATCGGACATGTAATGGTCTTCTGGATTTGGTTTCAGTATTGGATATGAAAGGAAGTTCTGCAGGTGCATTTGAGCTGTTGAGTGCAGCAGCCACTGTAGCTCTTCATGGAATAATTCAGTCTAGCAAACAAGACTGAAAGGAACCAATTTTGAGAAGAGAAGCTGGTCAGCTTCTCTGTAGTGATGTCAGTATTCGTTTTCTGGTTTTATTTTGATTATTTTCCAGAAATATTGAGGTGGTGCATTTTGGGGTTTTTTGCAAATAATAGCAACTGTAGAATTAATTACTGTCATGTTAGAAATAAGCCTAGTAAGTGATAATGCACTTGAGTTTATAATAGCCAGGATAAAGGTAGTGATCTCAAGTGCTTCTCACTCCTCCTGAATACTTCCTTCTTAGCAATTCCACTGCTGGATATTTGCATAAATGAAGGAAAACAACTTCTTATGAACCTGCAATTTGATTATTTTGCATAAACTGTTGTTTCCTCTTCCTTTCTCCTGCTCGGAAGTGCAGTTTACCTCAGCCTTGGGACATTTTCCAGGGCACAGGGCCATGTTAAAAGTGCAGTTGAAGATTTTCTGATTTAGCTGCTTCACCTGCTACTTGGACCATGCTTGTGTTGATGAGTTACATGTCCCAGGCTTTCCTGGGTAATGTGCTGGTAACACTTGGCTACCACACAGGTGGAATGGGAAGCTGTACACACATGGCTGTGTAGTTAAAAGACAGGAGGAAGCTGCAAGCCCTTCACAGGCAGTCTGGGTCTTGGGAATAGAGAGCAGCTCGTGTTACAGAAGGTTTGGTGTGTTCGTGATGTGATTTATGTGCAGTTGGGATGCTGTTGTCTGACCCTGGCTGACTTGGGCCTGAAGGGCCAGGGAAAGGAGCTGGTAGGAATGAGAGGTCTGGAGAAAACAAGGGTAGCACTCCCAGAGTGGGACTCTAGACATCAGATATGTTCATGTTCCTGTACTTTGCCCCTGAATCAGGTCAGGTGCTTACTGTGGGCTTACAGGAGTTACCCGTACTCAGATTCATTCCTCAAAAATGATCACAGAAGTCGATTGATACTGCAAAGTGCAGGAGTGCATGGGATGTCACAGTGCCAAAACGGTGATATGGCAGCAGAGAATGATCAGTTTGTGTGTTAAAAGCTTCAGTGCCTGCATTGTTTAAACTTTAATTAGCCCTCCCTGGTGGAACAGCAAGCATGTGTTTAGAGTAATGCTTAATTTGTAATAAATCTGGAATTAGGGCAATGTTTTAATGGTACTCAGCTTGCAATGAAGGGATAGCTGAAACTACAAGGATCATTAAGCATGGCCCATTAATGTTAGGGTGTGTGTGGTTTTTGGCAGTATTAAAATCTATATAACTGCATGTTCATTCTTCTGTCCTCACCAAAGACTCTGTCAACTGACAAATAATTGAAACAGTTCTTTAGGTAGGGAAAGTTTGGATAATTTGGAATTCATTGTGATTAGTTGAACTGACTGGATCTATGCTGTTCCCAGGTGCACTGACTTCCATGCAATGTTCCTGCTTTTCCACATAAATTCTCGTACCTGTAGCTATTTAGCTAATACTCTTCAAGCATGTATGGCATCAGGAGATTCCCTTGGCCAGTTGTTGCATTACAGAGCTTAGAATTGTTACAAGCTCTTTACAGTGTTAGAAAACTCTGCTATGAAGTGTTTTGGTGAACACCTTCCACTTGAGTAGTGAGTGAATGGTTACAAAGAGCACAGAATTGCAGGAGCTTTAGAGGTTGAGTGAGGCTTATCAAAGCAGTGGTACCTTTTGGGGATCATCTTAAAGCACTAATGCCATGTCTTGTGAAGTTCTGAAAACTTCCTATATACAGAGATCACTACAGAACCTTTTGGAGGGTGTGGAATGTCATGTGTACTATCTTCTGCCTCCACTCAAGGTCACTGCAAATTTTTTGTGGTCAGAAATAGGAAGTGTGAGGTACATGAGTGAGTTGAAACAGCTTCAGAGCTCACTGGTGCCTCATGCTGAGTTTAGCTACAACTTCTTTATCTTCTGAAAATTTCTACGCCTTTTGTTTGATGTTTTGAAAGAAGGATAAGACCTTATCTTTCTTGTAAATATTTCTTTCTCAGCATTAAAATATTGTGCCTTAATCCTGAAAACTCAGTGACTGGGAGTACTTACAAGACTCTGTCTATTGAATATTTCTTAAAATACTTGAGCTGTAGGTTTAAATGTGGGCTCAGTTCTGTGCACATACATGAAAGGAAATAGCACTTTTACTAATTTGGAGGGGTTCTTAGGCCACAGCTTATGAGCATCTGAAACCAGCTTTTTATCTTCAGGCAAAGTTACACTCAAAGTTATGTGAATGCTATGAAACCCACAGAAACACAGTTGATTGGAGGGTGTAACCTATGGTGATAAGTGCCTGAGTCTCTCTCCCCCAAAATAATGTATTTAAATTTTAGTTCTAAATAATTGTTTATCAGGGTTTATTGGGATTGACATTTTTGTACTGGTATTTTATTTATATAAAAAGCATACTACAGAAGGGTGAGTCTGAGTAGATTTCATTTATTCTCTGTCTTACTTGGTCAAACCTTTGTTTCCAGTAGGAGTCGTGTTACCTGACTGAATCACAAGTAGGGAAAAATTAAAGATAAATCACATGATTGAGAATTTGTGATGGCATTCACTGATGCTTGAAGGTTCAAGTGCAATCTGAATTCTATAATGAGATGTAGTTAAATGTAAAAAAAAAAAGTTAAAATTTTTGCAGCTTCTTTGTTACAGAAGAAAAAACCTGAAGTGTAAGGAGCAGAGTACCAAAATAAGTGTGAGGATTGAGCAATAGTAAATTGAGTCATGTGATTACAGCATGCATCTGGCAGTCTCTAGTTCTGCTCTTACAAAAGGTTACACAAATTTCATATGTCCACTTCTTTTAGGGTTATACAGCTGCTGTTGTGTGACCATACCATAGCATGTTGAACTTTGAAAGAGATTAAATCCACAGGAATAGGAGCTGCAAAGCAGTGACTCCAATCTGATGTGCCAGATGGAAGCTCACAAGAGGCAAGGAGACTGAAAACCTGCACAGGGCAGTAGCAGCATCATTATTTCTTAATCAAATGCAGAGTTGCTGTTTAGTGTGTAACTGCCCCACCAAAATGTCAAGTGTGGTCTCAATTTCAGCTTTTGTCTCCACTTGTTTGTGAAATTGGTTTTCATGCTTAAGTTTAATCAGATTTGTCACAAGAATGCTTTAGGTGTAATTGTCCTCTAATTCCAACTAAAAATGTGACCTCAACACTAATACTGAAAACCAGTAGAAATACTGTTATGGGGTTCTTAGTATGTAATTTAAAAGGAAATATTTTGATTAATTCTGCTTGCTGGAGTGTAGCATTTATTTTCATAAGTTACTTTTTAAAGAATGCTTTTTGACTTAAGTATAATAAAATGACAACACTATTAAGCCTTTGAAAATGGAACTGCAGAAATATCCATTTGAAGGGAAGATAGTATATAATGGGTGAAGTTTAGGGGATGGTAACTGAAGAATGTGAAGGTGGGTGTTTGGAATGAAAATTTCCCATTAAAAATGGGGAAATAAAGAAATGAGTCTGGACTTTAAATGAAGCTACACTTTGTACAGAGGTGGTACAAACCCATAATGAATATTATCAACATAGCAAAATTCTTGATGAGTTTGAGAAGTTACTACCACATATTAAGGTACATAAAGCAGCCGTGTATCTCCGTTTGGTGAACCACAAGGGATTGTTTTATGTAACAGTATGAAAGTATTAACACTGACATATTGCAGGGAATCTGCAGTAGGAGAGGTGAAATCAGTCTTAAATTGACTGGGGGAGGAATTGTTTGTTCCTTGCACAAATACACTTTAAAACTGCTGTGTTCCCATGCTTCATGTTCCCAACATCTGCAAAAAATAATTCAGCTGTAGCAAGCAATTACAAAACCATTTAACGTATAGAATTCTGCAGTTGGGAACTTCTGAGAGTGGGAAACTTTGAAAGGGAAGACTTCAGTAAGGTGCAGTGTTGGTTTCTGTAAGTAAGAGGTCTGAGTTCTCTAACCAACTGCAATTTAATTTTTAAAGTCACTGTTCTTTTTGACAGTGTGTGTGGTGGATTTGGGGCTATTTTGTTTACTTGGTAGTCTTTTGTGATTAGAAGTTGTAAGGCACAGGAAATAGCTTTATAGTTCCTTCCTCCCACAAGTTGTAATTCATTTGTGGCCATCAGGATGTTTTTCTTGGCTTATCTCTTTCTGTGCAGTTTGCCTTGCACATCTGCCACATAAATTATGAAACTGAACTTGAAAAGATGAAAACGTATTTCAAATCCTACCATACATAATGAAGATTGTATCATTGGTCAGAAGGAGTATGACTGCTCCGTGCATAGAAGGTCTGGAATAATACCTGGCATTCATGGACTAAACTGACTGGTGTCATATTTGAAAAGGTTCTGAGGAGTGGCTGAAAAATAAAGAACTTCAAACGGTCAGGTATCAGTAATGTTGTGCTGTTACCTCTCTGTAACCTGAGGTATTTCACCAGGCATTTTGGCAGATGGGTACCCATCTGTTTCTTTGTTGTATGTGGACTGCTGGCTTCCTATTTGGTGTCCATATGTTTTATCTGTAAGGCTCTAAATCTAAGCTGCATGTTTTATAACAAAAGTGACATTACTGACAGGAGCAAAATGAAAATGCATTAAGTTTGTTACATGTTTTTTAGTTAGTTTGTCTTCACCCAGCAAGGGGAGAGAGGCTGGCTGAGATTGAATACATGAGTTCACTGAAGGGAAGAGCAGCACCATCTTTATTTGGAAGGCAATTAATGTCTTCTCTGAATAATTGTTAGTAGCATTAGGTGCATAGATTCCTGAATATCCATCGTATTGTTTGGGATAACAGGTGGATAAATGGTGTCCTCTGTCTGTGAACCACTCTGCACATTGAGCTCTCTAAGATAACAAGTGACAGAGCATCATAGGGTAGTGAAATCTTATCCCAAAATGCATTTTTGAATCTGGTCCTGAAATGCATTTTTCTGTTTTACTTTTTATTAAATCCTTTCAGTTTCTGGGAAAACAAGTTTGGACCAGTGATCATGTGAAATCCCTCAGAGCCTGAAGGGATGCCCACAGAAGCAAGTGGAGTTGATGGATGCTACCCCTGGTTACGGGGTGCTGCTTGCTTCATATCCTGGCCTCTGGTGGTTTGGGAGGTGGCACTGTGCAGATCAGGATTGGTTCTTTTTTAGCTCACCTATTCAAATGCTCTGTTGAAAGTATTTCATGCCCAGATGGATAAGTATTAAATGATTTTTTTAATTGGCAAAAGTGTTTCTGGAAACTAATTAACGGTTTAATAGATGCCAAGATTCCCACACCTGGGAGTGGGGGAGATGTATCCTGTACTCAGGCAAGTTGTGTAGTTTTTTTATTTACTGTGTGGTCTCACACAGTTAGTTGAAACTAACTTCTGCCCACAATTTAAAAAAGGGTCATTTAATATCAGAGTAACTTCTTTGCATTCTCAGAATGCTTTCCCTCTATTTTCACCCCTCCTTTGCAGAAACCTTTTAATCTAGATACTAAAAATAGATCAGATGTATGACTTATACGAATTGAATGATGAGATGCGGTGGTGTTCACTCCTCTCTGAGGGCTTAATCTTAAATGTGCACGTCTGTGGGTGGGGGTCTTCTAGATTATTGTGAAAATATTGCCTGGGCCTGCCTGGTCTCTTCTCCAGATGTTTAATGTTCACTTGGCTCATTTTATAGTTCATTCAGTCCTTCACTCTTTTAAAAAACAAACACAGCTACAATCTCAAATGTCTAGAAGCAACTCTACATTATATTAGTATCATTTTGCTTTAAGTTGTCAACCCCTCTACTGGTTTTTGGGAAATGTGAACACAAATTGCTGCTGTTGCATTTGGATAATACTCCTAAAACATGCCACGTGGATGATGTGAGTGGTCCCTGTGCTCTCTTAGTGGGTGACTGTGGCTACTCAGCAAGAGGGAGCTGTTGGGAAAATCAGCTGCTGGAAGACAAAGGCAGCTGCAGGGGCAGGGAGCTGGCTCAGCCTCCAGGTGTGAGCTCCTGGTGCTTCACTCAGAGTTTTACCTGGAGCTACTGCCCAGCTGGTAATGCACCATCCCCTAGAGAAAGCACTGCAGTTGTCACCTGGGTTCCTTTCCATAGAAATGATGGGATATCTGGGTGGAGATGGGAAAGGTGAATAAATGAACCATGTGCATGCGTTCTTCTCTATTCAGTTCAAGCAAATCCTTTCCTTGTGCTGTAACTTAATGTTTTCTTAACTGTTTTCTGCCTCTTAAGAACCTTTCTGGTTGCATAATGCAGTCCGTTCAGTTTTAGATCCAAGAAGTACCAGCACAGAGCTGTGAAATTGTTTCTTTACTGGGGTTTGTCCATGTGGAATGTAAGGACTGTTACTGTAATGGTCTTCTTTGCTAACTCACCAATTGAGGTGATGAGATTTGATTCAGAGTCAGTAACATCTGTTCTGTCATGACCAAATTTAAAGCGTGCTTTGCCTTTATTCACTGTGAAAGTCACAGAAAATACTGAGAAGACTTTCTAAAAATAAGGAAACTGCTAACGAAATTACTAAAAGAATGAGATTAAACTATTAGTATGTAAGACTGCCTATTGAAAGGGTGATGTTAAACACCTTATTGAAAAGATAAAATCATGTTGTGTCTGTTTTGGCACATTAAATAACAAAAGGTTAAAATATTTGTTTCTTTTAAGACTTTGGCACCACACTTCATTCTGCTGTACAGTAACAGAGCTTCTCTTGTCCTCTGTTTATCCAGACCCTGCCTCTAATAGACTAATTTATTTCTTTTAAAAAAATCCCAAAATTCTTTAGTGTTGCTGTTTGTTTGAATATCATTAATGTTCATACTGGATGTATGGTACATACACGTGAGTAAAGCTTGAATTTTTTATTCTTCTGCACTTAGTGCTTAAGTAGATATTTACAGAGTGGTGTCTCATTGGAAACTGTTAATGGTGGTAAAACGTACAAAGTTTCTTATCTCAGTTTTTAGTATTTTAGTGTTCCCAGTTGTAAAATTAAAAAAAAAGGAAAACAGAAGGTGCATAATCCAGTGGTGTCCTTGGAGTAATAGTTAAAGGCATAATATTATGCACATAGGAGTCCCATGTATACATGATACTGTAATTGGTTTGAACTATACGTTGAAAAAAATTTAACTGTGTAGCCAGGTTTCTTGTTCCTGCAGCCGAGTCCCTCAGCACAGTGGGCAGCTTCCCAGAGGCCTGAGAAGTGTTTCTAATTAGGCTCACCCTGTCCAATCCAATACCTTTATCATCACTATAAAGAAACTGTTGTAATGTCCCCTCTCTGTGGCTTCTGGTTATTTTAGCTGTCATAAGATTAGACCTGGCATTTCACAAATCTTCTGTGGATCTGATGCCCAGAGTTGTGTCTGTGTCCTCGGTGACACCACCCACATCAATAACAGCTCTAATCCTGACCGTGCTTTTAATGGAGTGTTCTGACTCTCGCCCCAGGGCATATTCAAGGCTTTTACATTTGTGCAGAAACATTGGCAAAGATCTGTTAGGCTTTCTGATTCCTTAATATGTTTTCAAGTAAGTTCCATTCTGAATGGATGGATAGATATATATTATTCTTTCATTACCTTTGGTGTATAAATACTCCTTTTCTCGTGGTGTGTATTTTTTCGAGTGCAGGTTAACTGTGCATATGCTGTTGGAAGGTTTCTGCACGTTGAATAAACTTAACTTCTGGTATTTGAGCATTCATACAAAATGCTGAGTTTATGTGATGTTTGAAGATCTGAAAATTTGCTGTATAACACTATTCTTCTATTTATGTTGCTGACTGTGTGCAGAGCCTTGTTTCCCCACATCCACAGTTTCTGGTTCAAGGTATATAGTGTAGAGAGAATTAGGGTGGGATTTTTTTCAGTGTGGAACCAGCAATGATTGATGTGGATAATTAGTTCAGGCACAACAAAACTAATTGTAATGTTACCAATTGGAAGCTATTACTAGAAGCAGTACAGTTATAGTTGTGTATAAGTGATTGTAATCTCCTAACAGATAATTGACTTAGAGCATATGAATCTGTAGAAAGCACCTTGTGGTCCTGAGCAATGAAAAATCTTCACTCTGAAACAAACATTTCAATTCAGGAATGTTTATTTAATTTTTTATTAGCATCTTGGGTGGAAGTAAAATGATTTTACTTTGCTAGCATAAAAGTAGTTTTAAAAACACTTTCTTAGTCTGGAATAGAAGACAAATTCTTTTTCAGTAATTATTTTGTGGCTATTTTATGGTGGTGGAGGGGAGAAAACAACAGTGATGAAGTACAAATATTTTACCGAGAGCAGAATATACCTCATGCCCATCAATATTGTCCTCCTGAGCACAACAGCTTGATTCATGTGTTGTGTAAAAACAGAACCCTGAGCAGAGTAGGCAGATACATCTATTGGAGTCTGTTGAAATGAAACACAAATAGACGTTTTCTGCAGGTACATTTATCACTTACTAGTGGTCACGTGTGTTTACGTCCACATTGTGGGTTTTGTTCGGTATCTGCTGATAGGGAGGAAGAAGACAGGGCTGCTCTTAAAGTCTCTCTGTTTTGTGTGTCATCTGTGAAGTGTTCCTGCAGTCTGTAAGGTTTTATTTTCATGCAGGCCATCCACTAGCTGCCTTTCATTTCCGTGTTTCAAAGAGAAGTGCTGAGGACAATCTCAGACCCATAGGATTTTTATCCTCTTCATGCCTGAAAGTTCAAGTGCTTCAGACTATTGTATCTGTAAAGGTTGAAGTGGCAGATACTTGATGAGTGTTTTGGCTGTACCTTCACAGATTTTCTGATCTGAGTTTTATATGAGGAGGTCCAGAACTTCTTATCCCCTCTTTCTGCCTGTTTGTTCTCACTGATACCACCTAAACATCATTCCTACCTCAAATTGCACAATTGAGGTATGTTCAATACTGCTCTCCCCTCTAACATCTCTCTCCTCTCCCCCTCTTGCTTATTTTTTTTTTTTTTTTTTTAGCACACTGCAGGGTATGACACCCAGACCCAGATAATATCTTTATCTCAAATGTACAAATCTCAAAATGTAACTTAAAATCTGAAGCAATCAATTTACAATTGATTTAATTCTTTGAAAAATGCAGACAAAATTGTGGACAGAGTAGGGTTTCAGGGAATCTGGTGAAACAATTAATTTTCAGTATATGGCATATGATAATTAATAAAATGCATGTAAAGTATTTAAGGGGAAATGTCCCTTTTTTTCTGCTGCAATTGGAGATGGTCAGGTATTTACAGCTTTTACCCACTGACTTTATTAGCAATGTCCACTTAAGAGGAATTTAGTCTTGGACTTGAGCTACCTGTTCACTGTTGCTGTAAATTGCAGATGCAAACATTTAAAGTTGTAAGAAAATTAAAAGTATTTTGCTGACTGTCACTGTGTTGCTTGTTCCACAGAGATGTGACAGTGCCCTCTCTTGGCTTTTGAAAACAACTTTATTTTTTAAAAAAGAAAATTACACTGAAATCACTTGTGAGGGGTACTGTAGAGTAGAAATAATCTGTTGACATTAATCTGTTTTAATACTTAAATGTAAGAGAAGAATGAAACAGTTTGTGATGTTCACGTCAACCCCTTTATTGCTGTACCCTTGTTTTTATATAGAACTTATAAAATACAGTTTCCTGCTTAATATCTTTGTCTCTGCCAAAAGTTTCTGTAAATGTTCTTGTCATGAGATTGCAGTGGTGCAGGGTCTCTGTGAAGGATTTGGGGTGAACCCAGATGTAGTCTGGCAGATAAGGGGGGTTTTAAGCCCTGCCTGAGAAGTTCCCTTCTGTCAGCCCCGAGTGTTGCACGGCTGTTTGTTTGCAGAGCAGCCTGTCCATGCGATCCAGCACGATTCCCTGGAAGCTGCCCAGGATAAACTAATCAGAGAGCCCCCCCTGGTGTCGGAAAGTGTCCTCGGATATTAAATTTATATCAATCACAGGAAGTCTTGGCAATCAAGCTAGTCACTTTTTCCCTTCACATCTGGACATAAATTATTTTTTTGCTGCAAAGGTCACAGGAATCATGGGTAGGGCAGGGAATGAGGGCCATAGAAAACATGGGAAAGGAAGAATAAAACTGTATTTCCACCTTTTTAGAAATAGTTATTTTTAAGTGACCTGGAACGATGCCATACTATACAACAGCGAGTTTTTTTCTTTCCTCCTTGAAGTTTACATTTGTTGCTGAATTAAATGTGGCTCTAAGATGCTTTGGTTTGGAATGGTTCATTCCATTAGAACTCAGCTTGGCATTTATAAAAGAGCTTTCTCCTAGTTGCTGAGAACAATAACTTTCCTGAAGGGGGGGTTTAGAAGTTGAGCATGTTTCTGTACTTAGAGAGGCTTAACTGCACCTTTTTTCTCTTGGCATTACTTAATTTCCCTTGTTTTTCTTCCGTTTCCCGCTTCCAGCCCTGCTGCTGCTTTAGCCACGTGCCCTGAGCTCTTGCATAGCCAATGCTGCCATTTATTTTTGTATACTAAGTTTGCATCTCTTCAAGCATTTTCCATTCTTAAATTCTTTGCTCTAAGAAATTAAGGAAATACTTCATTTTTTGCTTCCCCCTCCCAAGTCTCCATCAAGTCTCTCAAACAAATGCTGAAGGAGGGGTTATAAAAACAAGCAGAACCTTTCCATTCAGTTTCCCTGCCTTTCCTTGCTTTGGACAAGGGAACCAGTGTGCTGGAAGCTGCAAATCCTGGAGCTTTTGGGCTTATGTTTTCTCCACACATGTGGGAAATAAAGATGGGATTGGTTTACATTTGTATGTACAGTAAAGAAAATACCAGAAACAGAAGCTTGAGGTGCATTCAGCATAAATGAATTTGTAAAACCTTAATTGCTGTTGTTCCAAACTAATGCTGTGTTCTTACATGCTTGTTGTAGTACAGATAGGTTCTGTGAGCTTGCTGATTATTTATTCAGTCATGTAGCTTATGCTCTCTTTAGACACAAAGTTGAATAAAATCATACATCAGGATCTGACAGCAGGAATTCTCATGCTGAGAATCCAAGATTAAGTCCAGAAATTTTATTCTGTTTTAACAATTACCTTCTGTGTCCCCTTTCAGACTTAAGGGGATTTCATTCTTGTTTCTGCTGTTTATAACTCCCAGTTCCAAGATCTTTGCTATTCTTATGCCAAATAAAATTGAGCAGGAGTTGCTTGAATGCTGCTTTGTGCAAACTCCTACATGGACAGAGGGATAACTGTTGGGGTGACTGTTGAGCATCTTGATTATTTTTTTTCTCCTTTCAGGTTCAGAAGAGGTTCTTAAGCAGCAAATGCTTTCTCCACTTGCATTATAAATAATTAGATCTTTCCTGCAATTTAATTAATTTCTCATTGTGGGTTGGTTTGTGTTGAAAGTAGACACAGAGGTTTTTCTTAGCTTCTGAATCAGTTATAGTATACTTCTAAGTAAGCTTTCAAACTTCTGACATGCTAGGTGTAAATGTGTTGTTTCAGTACACTCCAGGTATGAAGGGAAAGCAGAGATCACCAGATTTCATTGCTGGTGTGAGTCCTGGTGCTCCAGAAACACAGAGCAGTTTTCAAATGTTCTCACTATGAGTGAGGTTTTAGGGCTGTTTGCTCACATTAAAAGATGAGGGAAGTGATTCTGTTATCAAACACATCTGGATGCTTTTAAGGGCACAAAGGAGGTTGCTGAGCTCATATGTTACCTGTTTTAAAGATTAATTTTAAAAGGAATTACATATTTACTATTTTAATATTAACATCACAGAAAAAAAAATTCCAAATCAGGTTTTTCTGTGACCCCTTGAAGAGACAGCTCGAGCTCCTCTCAGTGTTTGCGTTGCTGTAATTGTAACTGAGTGCTCTGCAGCTCCTCTTCTGCTGCTTTCCCTTAATTAATTAAATTGAAGCTAGGCAACAGACTTTCCAGTGAATCTCATCTCCTTTACTTTAGTCTTCCATGTGATTTTTTTATTTGTTTGCTTTTTACTAACACCTGTTTGGTACTGATGTTCTTGATTTTCTCTTGTAACATCATTACAAAAAAATTGCCTGCAATTGAGTTAGAAGGCCTCTTGCAAATAACTCTGTACCATTACAAACCTATAAGCAAACCATACCTAGCTGCAGAAGCCATCAGCTTTGGCTCTGGTGGTTTGGTTTGCATTATAATTTGACCCAAAGCCATTTTTACTGGACTGAATCCAGCTGTAATGTAATCCCCAGTTTCTCATCTGTATTCTTGAAGACTAATAGAATAGTAAAACCTTCTTAAAGATAACTTAAATGTGGTGTATAGTGTCCTCAGGGTAACTTGTGCACTAAAGCTGTTTTCTTTCCCACTCTGTAGAGGTATCTCATTAAGTGAGATCTGCACTAGTGTCATTATTAAGTTTTCATGTGTTTCTCAGTTTTGATGCTAATCTTCATGTGTGTGAATTTTTTTTTTCCTTTGCAGCACCAATGTGGTTATGAATTATTCAGAAATAGAGTCTAAGGTTCGAGAAGCAACCAATGATGATCCATGGGGACCTTCAGGGCAACTCATGGGAGAGATTGCCAAGTAAGTGATAATTTGACTCAGTGATGAAGAAAAGAAAGGTACATTTTATATAAGAATGTGAAATTTGATGCTAAATCAATTCTATGGTATTCAGACTGATAATGCTGAAAAGTTGCTGTCAATAAAGTCTTAAGTTTTTTAATGCATAATCATAGAATGTATTGAAAGCTGTCAAACAAAAAATGAAGCCCAGGTATTTTTTAAATTCTTGAGTTTTCACTTATGTATCCTCAGAATTCTTTCAATATAGCTGACTTTTTTTGGAGTATTTATTTTCACAACATTTTCTTGTAACTTTTCCAAAAACAGCAAAACACGTTGAATTCTTCCTTGAGCTTTTTTTTTTTGTGTTAAAATCAGTTTGGAAGTTGCATGTTTGAGTACTTGCAGTGGTTATTAGGGTATTCATATTCAGCATTATTTTCATTACAAATTAGTGAGGGTTATTTTACTGCTTCAGATTTTTAGAATTATTCTTTTGTAGTTCTGGGATGTAAATGACTGATCTAGGAGTTAAAACAGGGGCAGCTTTTTCTGTTTTAATGTCATCCTGGGCTTAGATCACTTCTGCCATCTACTGCCAGCCCTGAGTCTGAACAAGCTCTTATGGCAAACCCGGGAAAATGACATTTCTGTGCTGCTTTTGTTCCATTCTTTAGGGCTACGTTTATGTACGAGCAGTTTCCAGAGCTCATGAACATGCTGTGGACTCGGATGCTGAAAGACAACAAAAAGAACTGGAGAAGAGTTTATAAGGTGTGTAAGGATCAAGGCTTGGTGCTCATGCAGTGTCCTGGTAGAGTTCTTAGATAATCCTACAGCACTTTCTCCTTTAACAACCTAGAATTTCGTCCCTATCTGTTTTATAATTCTGTTGGTGAAGTCAAAGGTGATTTTCAAGTGCTGTATATGAAAAAACCCACAGAATTTCTGGTTTTAGAAGCACGTTAAGATGTTGCTTAATGAACACAACAGAGCAATTCCATTTTGCTGCTATTCAGGTATTAGAGTAGCACTCAGTTTGAATCTACTCAAAGGAGTTACTACAGAGTTCCATGAGAAGATGTTAAGTTACTGTGCTATCAATAAAAGATTTTTGTAAGGAATTCAGGAATACCTGAAATAAAATGCAAACTCATCTTAATTTTTTGCCAATTTGTAGTGCTTTAAAATTGTAGTTTATGTTTGAGTGGGCCAAATTTCCTTGCAGATCTTGCATGACAGTTTTGTGTCCTAATTGTATTTTGGAAAAGATCAGAGTCATTTGCATTTTTCTTGTCTTTGGTACAGAAACTTTTTGCTTGAGATTGTGTTGTGCTGCACTTAAAGTGGTGTTCAGTGTTCACTGAATTATGCAAATATAACCTCCTTTTTTAGAACTGATGTATTAGACTAGGTTATATTTTGTTTTTCTTGATGCCAGGATTGTAGCAAGACACAATTAATTCTAAAGCATGGTTTGTGCTTTTCACAGGTGCTTGATGTTTTGTAGTCATAGTAATTGTTTTCCCTGAAGTACAATAGAAATTAATATTTAATGCTATCACACATAGATACTTAATGTTATAAAGACTTCTTGGATTTGCTTATCAGGTTTGGATTGGTTGAGATAAAATTATAGTTTTAACTGATAAAGGCATTACTTCAGAGAGAGTGCCTTATTTCTTTCTAGATACAAATCCTCAACATAAAGAACTGAAATTAAAGTATTATTTAAACTTCATTTGTTTTGTCACTTGTCTAAAATTGTCCTGAAATGCAGTTTTATATATCCATTGAATCCTGCAGAAGACTTCTTAAATTCCTGTACGAGTTACCTTTCAGTGAAAGCCATTGGAAAATTTTGAACAAAAGAGGCAAAAGAAAGTGCTTCATTTCACAGGTTAACTTTTTCTCCTGACTTGCAACTGCTTTATCTTAAAACAAGCAGTAGCTGATAAAGGTAACTACTTGTGATTTAGTAGTAGCAAGCTAAAGTTTTAAAAATACAGTTGTGATAGTCTAAAGAGCAGAAGATTCATGTGAGAATTTTTTTTTTTCCATGGGACCCATATAATAAGCATTTATTTAAAAAGGGAAAGTTATTATTTACTAATTTGGGGAGGGGGGTAGGTTTGGGGTTTTTACAAAAAAAAAAAAAAAGGTAGAGTTTTTGTTCATGCAATCATAAGGTGCTTTGTATTTTTATAGTCTTTGCTGCTCCTAGCTTACCTCATAAGGAATGGATCAGAGCGTGTTGTTACAAGTGCCAGAGAACACATTTATGATTTGCGATCCCTGGAAAATTACCACTTTGTAGGTGAGCAATAGAAAAATCTTATAAGCAAATTAAAACAGTAGTTGGAGTTGTCAGTCACCTGAACCAGCTTAGAAGCTTCCCCAGTCTAATTAAAATGTGACTGTTGCCAGTTGTGTGAAGAGTGCAGAATCCAAGACGTGGGGCCCTAGAGTATTAATTAGTGAAGACAAGAACTTGCAGAAAAGACTGGCTAATAACAACAGAACCAACACAACATGAGTGTTGGGGTTTATATTAAAATATGCACTAGAGACTGGTCCCCTGTGGTGTCCGTAAAGGAATAGCTTTAATCATATGGGAAGAAAAGGTTAGAGCTCCAAAACACACACATCTGTTTGAAGCTGGGGTTTTTTCCTCCCACCAAATAATATTTACAGTGCAAAGGCAGCAAGGCCAGTGTGTGTTTTGAATGTGAAAAAGGCTGGAAAGGAGCACATTTAGCTCATAGTACTTCCCAACTGAAAGCAATTTTTCAAAAAATCAGTTCTGCCACGAGACTGAGTTCTTGCAATGAAACTTGTAAAAACTGTGCTAAAAAGACTGAGGAAATGGGTGATGTTTTGAGGGGTTAAAATTGTTCAAGTGTAGAATACGAGTTCTGTCTCGGTCTTTGTTAATCTCTCCTATATTTAAGTACACCATTCAGTGCAAACTCATTTATCTAAATTTTGTGTTAATTGGTCCCTTTTAAACAGATGCAGTGGACCTCATACAGTAGTCACTAAATCTTTGACCGCTGTGTTTATGATACAAATTTTTTTATCAATTTCATGTTGAGTATTTCTGCCTCTTACTTATTATTTTCCTTTTTTCCTCCCATCTTCCATTCGTCATCTCTGTCCTGCATTACCTGCACAGATGAGAATGGCAAAGACCAGGGGATAAACATCCGCCAGAAGGTGAAAGAAATGGTTGAGTTTGCTCAAGACGACGATCGGCTTCGGGAAGAGAGGAAGAAAGCAAAGAAGAACAAAGACAAATACATTGGGGTGTCCTCGGACAGCGTCGGAGGGTTCAGATACAGTGAGTACTGGGCTGCCTTGGGCAAGGACTGGCAATCCACTTTTGCTTTCCCAAATAATACTCTTTGGACCCTTGAAATACATCTGTGGATTTTTTGCGTTTCCTGGGATCTGTTCTGACTTCAAATATGGGCACCAAGTACGTTTCTCATTGCTCCAGTCCCTGCCACAGTGTGTAGCGAGGATCTGAGCTTGCACTGGGGCTTCCATCTGATGTATCCCAGCATGCCATCCATGATCCAGCTGCCAGTCTGTGTTTTCTTTGGCCTGAGTAAATCCTTGGCTGCTTTTAGTAAGGGATGAGTACAAAGTCCCAGTGGTACAAGGCTCTGGGTTGCTAGAATTGGTGATTTCTTTGAGAGAAGGATTTGCTCTAAGAGCTCAGTAGTAGCTGTGCAGGCTTAAGCTTCCCCTGTTCGTGTCTGATACTTTCTGGCATTTTTACTCTTCTTCTCTGTGATCCTTCCACTTAGATTTGATCCCTCCTGTTTTTCACAGGTTGTTTCTCCATTCTCACTTTTCCTCATATGCAGAGTAGTTGAAAATTTCCAAGGCAGGATATTTCTCGTTTTATTCCTTTAGGCTTTTGCTACCTGCTTGGAATTGTGGTGGTTCTCTTTTTAGGAAATACTTATGAGTCACTGTATTTGTACTTTGAGTACATGTCCCTCTGTTCTTTCACTGAGCTTGTCTATGACTTCTCTGTGCTGAGTCGTGATCTATCCTTGTAGGCTGGGTAGAATCATTTCTCTATGTGCTCTTTAGGTATCAGTCAGGTTTTTTAATTTAAAGTACTTATTTCATTGTCTTGTATTTAATTTTTGTGGTAAAGGGTTTTTAATTATTCCTCATTTGTTGAGTAAAGATTAAAAAAAAAGTATTTCTAGCAGCACAAAACAAACCCTTTCCCAGGTGAGATTTCTAATCAAAAATATTCTAGTTCTTTACGTACAAAATGCTTGTATTACAATTTTTTTATTTTTTTGTCCTGAAAATACTCAGCTCCTTGTTGGTGTCTTTTTTTTTTTAATTTTAAAATTTGTATTGCATAGGAAAGCCCCTATAAGGCAATCTGCATTAAAATGCTTGAGAGCCTGACATAACTGAAATAAGGCCATTTTATTCTCCTGCAAAATTTAACAGCAGTACATTTTGAGCAGTGTCTCCTTTTCCAGTGATAAAGATCTCACTGAGTATCTCATGGATTTGTAGCAGGTCCTCTACTAGAAAAGTTTAATGGATCTAAACAAATATCATTGGAGACTTGCACCTGTGTCTTTACTAAGAAAATACACCCTATAGGGTATGAAGTTATCAGACAGGTATAATTAAAATTTTGCACCTTGCATTGCTGGAATTATCATTTTCTTTTTATTAAAATGGCTTAATTGAATACATTTTGAACATCACATGAGCTGCAATATCATTTGTATGTAACTTGAATCACTGTCCTTCCTTTCTACTATTCAACTTTACTCTGCCTAAGTAAAAAATAAATTGCTCTTGTTTCACATTTTTAAAAGGTGTGCAAAAAATGGCTTGTTTCATGTTTATGATAGCCCAGAATATAAAATGTTTGACTACAAATGTAGTGTAGAAACTGAGGTAGTTTGGTTTACTGTATACACCTGTATTTTGAGCAGAAGATCTGATACAAGATCACAATACAAATTAAAGTGTGCAGTGTTTCTCCTAGTCAAGTCTTTGTTGAAATGATGGGGTTTTTATTTGAATTAAACTCAAGTTGGCTGTGTGTGTATAAATAAACAATACTTCAGTATTTTAGACATCCTTTATGGGATTGTGCTTATTTCAAGTAAAACTGGCATCTGTTTGTAATCCAGAATACCAGTATGGAGATCTGGAGCACTGAATTAGAAGAAAAAGCTTTTGATTTCTTGATGATAATGCTCAGGAAACATGTTCAGGATATTCAGTGCCTCCTGAAAGATTGAGTTGCTTTACTGCCTTTTCTTTCTTCATCTCTTTTGGAAAATTTTAAAACTTTTTTTAATTGCCAAGTGTGGAAAATGAAGTTATTATGTACATTCTTTCAGTATCTTGGTACTGTGTTTTTGTGTATTACTGTGTTTTTGTGTATTACTGTCAGTGTATAAAACCCCCAGTGATCACACAGCTCAGCCAGGAGTGGAGTATCCTGCACTAAGGGGCTGTTCCAGAAGTGCCCTGTGCCCTTCCTCCTCAGCTGCCTCTGCAGCCAGGGCTGCTTGTGCCTCTGGTGCTTCTCAGCAGAGCCCAGCAGCATCCTGATGTGCTGTGCATTGAGCTTGTGTCATTGCCATAAACAAAGTCTTTGAGTCTTCATTCCTGCCACTTAATGATGGGCATTCCATGCTGTGCCTTGCTGTAATAGAGTTGATTCAGCACTGAGGGAGCTTTCAGTTCACTCTGTGAACTTGTACAGCTCATGTGTGTAGGGCAGGAGAGCTTGAGAGGGATTCCACAAAGACCACAGGCTTTTTTTTTTGGTACCTTTAATAGTTCTTGTGTTTGTCTTACCAGGTGAAAGATATGATCCTGAGCCCAAGTCCAAATGGGATGAAGAATGGGATAAAAAGTCAACTTTTCCTTTCAGTGATAAGTTAGGGGAGCTCAGTGACAAGATCGGCAGCACGATCGATGACACCATCAGCAAGTTCCGAAGGAAAGATAGAGAAGACTCTCCAGAAAGGTGCAGGTACTGGAGTTGTTTTAACCTGAATTATCTGTGAGATTGTTCATAGGCAGCAGTTTGACCTTGCTGGATATGAGTTACAATCCTCTGCCATTCTTTTTGTCTGGAGAGGGAAGCGTATTTGGTTTCAGTACCTGCTTCCTGGGCTTCTGCAGGTCCTCCTGGCCTTGGGGAACAGTGTGGCTCTGGCAGCAGTTAACTGCTCCTGGCTGCCTTCCATTACTGCCCCAGCTGCTGGCAAAGCAGGGAATTTGGCTGAAATATCCTAAGCTTTTCCTTGTCTCAGCAATGCAGTGCTCATGTGCCAGTGTACTGAAGGTTGCCACTTAATGCTACACACACACTCTGAATGCTGGAGTGCCAAGGAAGAAAATTGAAATTGCTTTGACACAGTGCTGCTTCTCTGAGCTGATCTCAGGAACAACAGCCTGCAGGAGATTTCTTTAAAAAAAAAGTCTATTTCAGTTGAGGCTTTTTAGGAAAATTCTTGTATTTTACATCTGGTCATTAAATTTCTTCAGTAAGGGAGAAAATCTGTCCTGCTTTGGCCATGAAAAGAACTTTACATCTGTCACACTTCAACAGGTGCATTGAATTTAATTATCTAGAGATCAAGTTTGTACTTAACAGAATCTGAAATTGCTGTAGAGAAAGTGCTCAAGTACATTGAAATGATTCCCTTCTGGGAAACAACTAAAAAATCAAATTTGCACTGAGATTTGATTAATATTTTTTACAGGAATATCTTTAGATAGTCATACATGTATATGAACATAAAAATACACATGCACATATCTGTGTGATGCAAAGCTAAAGCAATTTTGCACAGAAACAAAAAAAAATAATGGCAGCATTTCTGGGGGAAAGCCCATGTGCTCCTCTTGCTGGGGCATTAATAAATCATAAAACTGGTATTCTTTGCACACATCAGGGTTCCCTCTTAGAACTGAATATCAGTGGACTACAAAGAGAAGGATCAGAAGTAACGTAAACAATTTCACATGTAACAATGGTACATTTCTATGTGCATTTCTGTACTTATCTTTCAATACCAACTTGTCCCATGATGTCTGCAGACCTCACCAGCCATGTTTTCACATAGGGGAGGTGCAGTTAACATTTTTCTTTTAAATCTTAGTTACTTTGTTTTATTTCAGAATGGCTCCTGTCTCTTACTTGTGCTGGATAAAGTCTTATATTTTTTGGTGGTGTAGACAGTCCTTTCTGAAGTCTAGTCTTTAGCAATAGAAAAGAAAATAGAAGCACTTTATTTTGATGACTTCTCCACTGTACATCCCTACCCCAAGTTACACTGCTATTTTTCTCTGGCTAGTATTACGTTTTTTGGTTTTGCTTTGCTCTTGTAACCCTTGTCTCCTCTGTTTGATTTTTCCCCTATTTTTTTGGTCTATGTCAGGTGGGGTATTTGTCTCAAAAATTCTAAAAGTGATAAATTTAGGGCTCAGAATAAAAGGAGGAATTTTTGGGACATACATGAGGAAAGGCAGTTTAGTGCCTGCAGGTTATTCTGCTGTAAGAAGCAATCGGGGCTGCAGCATTTCAGCTTCTCTAACATTCCTTCAAATCCCAGCCTGGAATTTATTTTTCTCTTCTCTTGACATGGGGATCAAATACCATGGAAAAGATTTTATCCAAGGGTTTGAATGAAGAGTTTTATTTCTACAGAAGCCATCAGAGGATCTAAGAAGATTGAACTGAAGGTTATAGAATGTCTGTATTTATCTTTAAAGATACTGTAAATACATGCCTTTCTGCATGCTCTATTAGCAAAATCCTATATTTAAATACTGAAACTGAAGGTGGCATGAAATTTTAATTATCATATAACTTAGGCTCAAAATAACATTCTTTTCTAAATGCCTCATCAAATCTCTGCATTGGTGTTTTCACACTTCAGCAAGTTTTTTGTAGAAAAAAGTGCCAAAAATGTACTGGCTTATTTGTAGCCTGCTGCCATATAATAACAATTAAGTTGCCATTTCATTTGGAAAAGTGACTAAATGGTGATACTCACTCAGCTGGCAAACGTGCTGTTATGTTCTATTGTTTCTGTCTTAATAACTTTATAAACCATTATTGCTTGAGTACTGTAAAGCCAATAAAAGCCTTGAAGCACAAAGAATAAATGTGTCTTACACATCTTACCTATGGCAAATAAAATTTGGAAGCCATGGTCTTTACACACCAGAAGAACTTTACCAGACCTCTGGACTTTACTTGCAAAGCCAGTGGTTTCCATAGCTGGAAAAAAATGCTTGAAGGAAGTAAGAACTTTACCAGAGAAATAAATGATACAAAATGTTGAGTGCACAGTAGATTTCAGTGCAACTGCTTTACACAGTGAGCTTTGGAGAAGCCAAGTCTGCTGCTTTCTTTTCTTTTTTTTTTTTTTTCTTTTTTTCTTTAGATGAATTCTAACAGTATTATGGGGGAAATGGATTCTTTTTTTCCAGTAATATATCCCTGTGCAAGTAGTGAAAACCACAGGCAATACCCCATGGGGAGGGAAAGCCTCTGGTTTTCTTTCTTAGTGCTTGTTAGTTCTTAGGTGAATAAACCAGCTGCTGTCCTGAGTCCAGCACTGCACACTGAAATTCTTGTTTCTGAGTTACCTGCAGACACACAGAAGTGGTTCTGAAACACTGCATTTTTTCCGTGAGAATCTTAAAACTCTTAGTCCTTGTTACTCTAGTACTCAGGTTGATGAAGGTAACAACAGAAAGGAAGCAAAGCTTCCACTACTCCTCTGAAAGGAGGCAACAGCTGTGTTTAAAAGCAACTTGTCTCTAAAGAATGCCTTTTATATTGGGGTGTAATTTAAATATACTTAAACTCTCAGTAAACTGTTTTTGTTTTCTTAAAAGGTTGTTAAAAAAAAAAACCTCACTACAAAAAACTTTAGGCAAAGGAAAAGAATGTGTCCATACTTTGATTTCTCAAAGTTGTAATTATATACCTTCTTTGCAGAAGTTTTTTAATTATTTGGTATATAGCTGTAATTTTAAGCTCTCTCTGCAATTCTCAGATGAAGCACTGCAATTTTACTGAGCACAGTAAACACACTTAGAGTGAGCATTAATATCTGTACTTTTTTTGTTGTTGTTAATGTGACCATTAAAGAAAAATAAAAAGTGGATCTCCTGAGAGAGTTTGGAAGCAGTACAGGTTGTCATAGAAAATTGAGTCTTGTAATATTTATTCTCCTTTCTGGCATATATGTTTAATTTCTTTCCTCAGAGCCTTTAGTCATTTATTTTGCTGTATATCACCAAAGACTGACTTTTTCCATTCTTGCATTAGTGAGATTGATCTGTGGCAGTTCTGTATCAATCAGACTTTGCTTGTCACTTGTTTCCTCATCCCACAGAGCATTTTTGGACTCTGTAGAGTGGACAAGAAATGCATTGCAGGTATTAAATACAATACATGGAGAGACTGAGCCTCAGTTGTGTTATCCTGGTTTTGGATGCTTCCAGCAGCATCCTCCAGGGCTTTTGGGCTAAATGCCCTGTATACACCATGATGATGTGCAGTTCCCTCTGCTCTGGGGCTCCTGTTAAAATCCTGATGGAAGCGTGGCTGTGGTCCCCTCTGGGGGTTTGTGCACACAGGTGGGGCAGCAGGGCTGTGCTCGCACAGCAGGGTTCAAGTGCTTTGGAAAAATAAAGTTAAATGATGCCATTTGAGCTCCCTTATCTGTGAAAGGCTGGCCAGGAGCTGCTGGTTGGTCAGCAGCCATGAAATTTATCTTTTTAACAGTGAAAGAATTGCAGAAGAGAGTGAGCATTTGTGTTGAGTGATGTTACTGAACTGAGCCATCCCCAGTGGTGAGCAGGTAACATGCACAGAGGAAATGGCACATGCAACGCGTTCCCAAAAAGCCACCATTGTTAGCAGAGAACAAAGGCTCCCCCCCAGAGTATATTGCAGTTACTGTCACATTCCTTCTGACAAAGGGACAGCCTTTCTTAAATTTTTCAGTTTTAGTATTCTAATGCATTATTAAAATATAAAACCCTTCCACTTTCAACTCTGTTGCTAAGGGAATTACGATTTCAAAATACGTTCCAATGTATTTAAGCTTTCTCTACAGCAATTCTCACTGTTATGTACAAATCCTGATGGTAACAGGCAACATGACTGGTGGTGGGGGCCAATTACTTTCTTTGTGAAAGACTTAAAATACAAAAGTAGAAAATGTAACAAATTAATCAAATAGTGTGCAGTGAAATCTAAAAAGTTTTTGCCTAAAAGGGTGATATTTTTATTCTTTCACATTTTAAGAACAACCGTGCATGCTCTGATAATGGTAACATTGCATTGCATAATTCTGTAAGCATTCTTTTCCCACAAACATCTTAAAGAATATGAAAGCCTGTTTCCCTGGAAAAGGAAATGAGCTGAAATATAAATGGAGTTGTTCAACCCCAAAAGACAGTACAGAATGTGGTTCATTGCTTTCTGTCTCTTGCTGTAAGTACTGAGCACACCTGCCAACTTAACTCTATTGCTGAAGTGTTGCATAATGTGTGGGGGAGTTCCTGTCAGAAGGTAATTCAATGTACTGGGTTTAAACACTGATTTCCTATTACCCTCTGTCATGGACTTGCAGTTCATGTTTAACAAAATAACCTGCTTTTCTCCACTGTTTCTGTACAACAGGTGCAGTGCTGTGTGGTATGATGGGTTATGTAAGGGTGAAACAGTTCCTCTCTCAAATGTAGAAAAAAGCAGCAATTTTATCATGAACTGTTGCTACAAGAAACTGCAGTAACCAAAACTCTTGTAGCCTAAGCAAGATTTCTGCTCAAGGAACTGAGAAGTCTGTCACGAATGCTGTGCTATCGCTTTTGTCTTTCTAGTGACAGTGATGAGGAAAAATCAAGAAGAGGCAAATCTCCCAAAGCTGAATTTAAAGATGAAGAGGAGACTGTGACAACAAAACACATTCATATTGCACAAGCTACAGAAATTACCACCATCAGACAGAAACGCTCAGCAAATCCTTCAAAAACCATTGACTTGGGAGCAGCAGCTCATTACACAGGAGATAAAGCAAGTCCAGAACAGAACTCTGCTGCTCATCCTGCACAGCCTACGACAAAGGTGAGACAGCAGGACAGCACATCATTTTGGAAGCTGTTTTCTTCTGTCCTCTAAGACAATTTCTGATTTAGGGTACGTTTTGTGATGCAGCCTTCAAGGGAGCTGTTTTATCAAAAATGTTTAGTTGGACTTACCACAGTCTGTGGAGCAGTATAATTGTAATTAATGTGATCACTTCAAGGTGAAGATTTTTTTTTAAATATAGTCATTAGCATGTTTTGCTCTCTTCAGGACAGCAAAGAGAATTTTGGCATGTAGTGTTAAAGATTCTATGAAGCTGTACATTTACTGAAGACTTACCAAATTCTTCATTTGTAAAAAACTACAAGCTTTAGCTTTTCAGTATTTTATTTCGCATTTAGCCACATGATTGTTGGCTTTAAAGACAAATCTTTCTTCAGAACAAAAGCAAACAAAATCCTTCAAAATCCCAGAAAACTTCTTAATGTCATTTGATTAATGACATGATGTGTTGAGATCTGGTGTAATTTCTTCTCCAGGCTGCTGTGCCCTCTGGCAGCAAGTCCTCTAATGACCTGGTTGACCTGTTGTTTGATGGAACCAGCCAGCCAGCTTCCACAGGTAGGTTTGGAGTCTACTCCAGTTCTGAGGAGAAGCTTGTTTGTTGCTAGAATTTATCAAGTTGATAAAATATAGATACTTGAAAAAATGTAAAACTGCCTAGAAAGAAGGCTACCCTTTGTAGTGAGATACTGTGTGTGCTATTGTATGGGACTAATAAGTGTTAGGAGCATGAAGATTAACTGCTAGTTCAGTCTGTCAGAAGCTGTGTATGTAAGGCAGTTATTTATAATTAACTCTAAAAGCAACTGCAATCCATTCATATTCAAGCAAATCTCATAGTGCAGTTCAAAGACTGGGCAGGTGGAGATAGATAATCTTCATGGAAGCTTTCATCTGAGGTATATGGCAAACTTGTTTCTTTGTCTGATTTTCTCTTGGCACTTGGTTGATCCAAACCCTAGAACCAAAAAGAAATATCTATCTAAAAGTGAAATTACTCATTTTAAAACACATCCTTTACCCTCTAAATGTGTATCAAATCTGTTATTCTTAACATGGATTTACCCTTATGCACAAAGTGCAGATTCTTTTTAGGACTGTGTTAAATTTCAGTGTATTCCTATGGGATTCGTAGAAATTTAGAGGATTGGTGCTTTGCTTTTCAAAATCTAAGATTTGAAATTTAGAGTATTGTGCTTACAGGCTCCTGGTATCAGTGGGTTTGTGGTGGCATGGAATAGAAAAAGAACTTGTGTGCACTTGTGGTGTGATGGCACAGTTGGGAGAAAGTGAGTTGTAACATGAGACCACTTTGATTATCAAAGGAGTGTGAGTATTTCCTAGAGAGAAACCTGTCAGAGACTCTCCCATTGCAAATGAGGAATGTCCCCTGATGGCCAGGATGGTGCTACCACTGCAGAGGGCTGTGTGTGGCTCACTGAGCCAAGGCTCTGCTGGGCTTTTTTAAAGACAAGGTGCAATGACAGAGGCTGCAGCAAGTTCAGAGTGGCTGGAGGCCACGAGTGTGACCCAGGGGCTGCACTCAGGTGTCTGTAAGGACTGATTGTGCTCACCCCTAACTGAAGCTACACCACTCCTGGGGCTGTTGTAGGGTCACACCAGGGATTTGATTGTCCTGTGTGACCAAAGCCAGTACCGTGACATTTCTGGCTGTGTGATTCCTTTCATCACTGCCCTACCTCTGTAGGTGTTTAATTCACTATAAAATGTATCAAAACTCTACTGCAGGGGAAACTGTCATGGTAATTTAGTATCAGACATCCGTCTTAATCCTTTCTTTATTATTTTGAGTAGATCTGTAAAACTTTGCTCGCTTTTATTTTTGGGAAACTAGACAGTGTTTCATGTCTGTTCTGAAATGAGTTAATTCCTAGGGATTAAGCAATACAACTCATTTCATGTGTCTGTTTTTATGCACAAATGCATAAATTTAAGGAACACCTTCATTTTGTTCAGTTTTCTATTTTTTTAATTTCATGTAAAAGGTGTTGATTGTACACCAGTTACCACAGTTCCATGAAAGTTTAAGATCCTGGATCAGCACCACTATCCCAAGTCAATACTGAATTTTCTATCCAGTTCTTATGGCAGAAGAGATTGGAACCTTTTTTGTTTTCTTTATACAGTGTGTATGCTTTTATTTTTATAAAAATAGGATCTCGTTGAGAATAGATGTTTCATTTCAAAGTGAATCTGCCCATATTTCAAACAGAACTGTGGCAGCTTCTATATTACAGTGTATTTAAATCTTTCATCAGTTTGGCTCGTTGCTGTAGTCAACCTTTTTTCTTTTATTTGAATTTTTTTTTCTCCTTTTTCCAAAGCAGCATTTAGAAATGGTGCTGAGAAGAGGCACATTACCAGCTGGTCCTGTTAAATGACCTCTGCTGACCTGAGCAGGCAGATGGAAAGGGTTCATCTGTAGTGACAGATCTCTTATGGGAATCTTTGAGGTTTGCTCATGTTGAGAAGA
Organism: Parus major; assembly: GCF_001522545.3. Taxonomy (NCBI): domain Eukaryota; kingdom Metazoa; phylum Chordata; class Aves; order Passeriformes; family Paridae; genus Parus; species Parus major. Next base: position 4,403,657 of record NC_031782.1, read on the forward strand.
TTAGCGCTGTCCTTCAGGTGCAGGTCACTTGTTATGACCACTGCTCCTTGCAGCACAGGGTGTGGGAACATTCCCAGTGTCAGGCAAGGCAGAGGGAAAGGGTCAAATGCAGCCTTTGATGTGTCCTGTGAAAGAACTGGCAGGGAAGTGATGTGAATTCAGGGAACTTAGGGTTTGCTTATCTGTGTATTTCCAGGTGCAGAGATGTGAAAGGGTTGATAGGGCCCAGTGTTACTCTTTACTGGAGCACCACAGTTTGTATGTGAAGGGGTGCTTGGTTGCCATAAAAGAGAAGATGTAAAATCCCTGGTTAGACCTGCTGGGAGGACTTTTTGGTGTTACTGAGCTGAGGTTCCTTAACCTTTCTTTAGAGAGTTACTGCATCCAGCTTAATCTCTGTCACCTCTCTCTGAAACTCATTTTCACTTGAAAACAGGCAAGAGATGGGGAGAAAAAGTTAAACTGGACTGAAGATGTTAAGGGTTTCTTTTGGGTTTGAACCTTGTTCTGTTTTTAAAATTAAATTAATCCCTAGGCACTGTCAGGCAGCCCAAGGATAATGGGTGTAGCAGGGAGCATTGATTTTTATTCTTTCCTTCGAGCATGTGGTCAGAACTGTGTCATCTGTGTTGCTCATTCAGCATATAAACTTTCAAACCATTAACCTGCTCTGAACTCTGTAAGCACATTTGTGGGGAAAAAATTACTTGGAAATGTTCATTGCAGTAGACAGGATAAACAGGATCAGATAGGGTTTTTAGTTTGATATTTCACTGTCCCTTTTTCATTCTGGGATGTCAGAATAAAACTTGTGTATAAACACACACATGAGTTGCTTATTAGATCACAATTTGTGTTGAAGAAATTTCTTAACATGGTGTAAAGTTGTTTCCCTATAAAAAGGTGTTAAAAGAGTTTCTGTGGTGCTATGTCTGAAAATTCAGAGACCACCCTTGCATCCTCTGCTCGTATTTTATATCCTGTACTACGCACTCAGCAAGAAGACATTTCCCCTTGGAAGAACAGTTGCCTTCCTGGCAATGTCTACAGTAAAATAACATTAAAAAGAAATACAAGTACACATGTATTAGGAAGTGAATGGTTCCTTTTATTACTGCTGGCCATTTATTAAAAAGGAGATGGTTCTGGTTTAATTAACCCAGTTGAGAGTAGCAGATGGGGCAGAATGTCTTGCAGCGATAAGACAATTCCGAAATGGCACCAGATGTTGGAAGCTGTCCCTGGTGGTGTTTGAGTGCAGCACAGATGTTCCAGTCCCACCTGGCTGCTTCCTAAGCACTGCAGGCTAAGCAGCTGTGATGTAACCTATATAATGTACGCAGAACACTAAAAGCAAAATAATTGAACTGCTGCAGCTTCTTCTGAGGGTGGGACAGCTTGGAGGTGAAATCTTTGAGGACAAACAAATAAGGTCAACTTCTTGGCTTCCTCTGGTCAGTGGAATCCCTGCTTAAAAGAAGTACCAACCATCACTAGGTGATTTTTGTAACTCTTCTGAGTTTATTTTAAAAATTGACTTTACAATATGGTTCTTAAATCATCTGCTTTTATACCTTGGCCATATCTTTTTAGTGAAAAATTGTTACCATGCTGTATTCAGAAGTTAATAATTTATGTGCTCTATACAAATGTCTAGCTGGAAAACTTAATATTCTTGCTGTAGAAAGGAAGTAAACTTACAAAAATAATGAACACAAATGCAAGCTCTGTCCTTGAAATCCTAATTCAAGATCATTGCAGAATCATTCATGCTTTAGGTAACACAAAAACTAAATATAAGGTGACATGTAATTTTCAGAGGAAGCATAATAAATTAACTTTTATACAATAAGAATGTTTGGCCTTTTTATATTATACTTCCAAATTTTTAATTTTACAAAGTGCCAAACTGGTAGCATCCCTCCCTAGTTAAAAACTTGTTAATCTTTTTAATATCTCTGAATTTATTTTAGAGGTGACAAAAACTTGCATGTTTTGGTTCTTCCCATGGAAAACAAAGCTGCAAGATCTGCAAGGCAGTTGGAAATAATCCAGTTTATTGTTACTTAGGCTTGTATAAACATAGTGTGGGGATGAACAGGAAAACAGAGCTGACTTAGGCAACAGAATCAATAAATCCATCGTGTCAAGTGCAGAACTACTTTTCTTCATAAATCCCACATGCAGTTGTTACAGTGGATCTTTGCACAGTCCTGTAACAACTTTTGGCTTCCCTCTGTTCCTAGGTGGATCAAGTGACCCATTTGGAGGATTTGCTGATTTTAGTTCACCTGCTGCTTCAGCGAGTTTCCCATCGTCTCAAGGTAGGATTGATTTAGGGATTGCAGTGCTGTTGAAGGGTGGAAGGGAGGGCAACAGATGCCACGTGGCATTATTGAAAGTCCCTTCCCTTTCCAGGGTAAGCTGTGTGTGTTTAACTGGACCACAAGTGCTCTGGGAGGAAGGAAGATGCAGCCTGGCTCAGTGCATGTGCAGACATTTTACCTGCAGACAGACAAGCTTGTCAGGAGACATGGCCACCATCTGAAAAGGTTTCCCTTAAAATTGGACTGGAAATCAATAAAATATGCTTGGAAACCAGCTAAAGCAATCCATTTTCCTTTGGTGGAATGTTTGTGAGATCCTGCAGGGCTGCAGACAGCCCTGGAGTGGGGAGAGCTGGCTGGTTGTCCTTTGTGTGAAGTTAATTTGAGCAGGACTGTTGTTTGTGACAGGGGCTTTTCAGACAGGGTGCAGGATCAAGTACAAAATGAGAAAAGAACAGCAAAGAAGCCAAGTAGCAAATTTACCTGTGAGCCAGCTTTTAGTCAGCATGTTTACATCTCCTCCTTAATTTTGCTGCGTTGAGAAGGCTCTGTTGGGCCTGGCTTAGTTAATAGACCTTCAGTTTATTGGTAGGAAAGAACTGCTCTGGTTTTTAACAGACTTTCACAGTCAAACCCAAGTTGTTTTGCAAACACAAAGCTGCCTACTATGCAAATAACTCCTGTGTTAATACAGTCTAAATTGATACAATCCTTTATCTGCATTAACATGATTAATCTATTCCAATCACCATTATGCAAGGGACATGGAGTCCTGTGAAATGATTAATCATTCCTGAACAGTGTAAGCCCCTCTAGAAATCTTTTCCTTCTTGATTAATCATCTTTGAAGTCCTATGGAAGGGGCAAAACCGTCTCCCTTTTACCCCCACTTCCATTATTGGTGCTCAGTGCACAGGTCTGAACACAGAAGGAGCACACTCAGCATTTACTTATCTATCAAGAATATTTAAAGTAGGTTTTAATTTTTAATATGTAATACTAATTGAAACATTCTAATATAGTGCCTCTTTGTGAGGAAGATCAAAGCAAATGTTCTAGTGAGGCCCTGAGCTAATGAATATTAGCCCATTTCATGCACTGAAATTGCTGGCAATACTTGGATTTTGTGAACAAATTTACTCTTCTACTATTCTTTAAATTGTAATGTGTTGGTAAAGAGAGATGACTAAAGGTTGAAGGTGTATGTTGATAAATATTTACACAAAGTTAAAAGTCTGCTGCAGTTACCCATGAGTGGGTGGAATACATTATGGAAGCAGCCTTTGCATAGGGCAGGAAATAGAAACTGGCACTGGATTCATCTGCCCCAGCTCTACTTGTTTGAGTCTTTGTTCAGCTAAAGACATCCAAGAAATGATTTAGAAGTTCACCAGCACTCAAAGTTCTTTTCCTATGGCAGTGCTGTTTTTTGTGATGTAGCTGAAGTACCAAAAGTGAATCAGTGAGAGACTCAAAAAGCTGAGCTGGCCAGTGGCCCAAGCTCAGAGTGTGATTCACAGTGTAGCCTGGGAGCTGTTAAAATGGTGTTGCTTTATATTCAGCATCTTGTTCAAATGCTGTTTTAAGCTTTTCTTTCTCCATCACTGCTGTGAATCAACACTTTCCCTGATAATAGGGAAACATGTGTTTTGAGGGAGGGAACATCTCCTCCTGTTTGACTCCAAGGTTTGACACGCTCTCAGTTCACTGGTTTGTGTCACATCTCTGATGCTGAAGAGGTGCCCTTGCAGGTGTCTACAAACAGCTCGTGCTGTTGGCTCTGCATTCACAGAGAAATACAGAGAGAACTCTCAGTTCTGTGTTCTGATTTAAACACTTGTCTCCAAAAACCTCATCTATTGACATGGAACAGTGTTTAAGTGATGAACTTCAAGAGTTCAGCTAAGCTGCTGCTGAGAGACATGATTGATCCAAGATTGAATTTCTGCTTCAAATCAAGGCATTAGTTCAGGAATCAAATTTTAAAAACCTAATGTGTTTTACATGAGCACTTCATGGATGGCAAGTGCTTATTCCTTATCACCTCAAATAAGCTTTCCCTGGCAACCTGCTTTCTAAGTTCTGGGTTTTATTCCCCTCAGCACGGTTTCATACAAAAAGCTACAGTTGTGTTCAGCCAAATTTGGATGTAGTTGTCTTTATCATGATGGAGTTTGCTTTATCCAGTTGCTTGTTCCTGACAACTGCTCTCTCTGTAAATACCAGAATGCCAAGATGAAAGGTTGATAAATATTATCCGAGTTCTCAGTGTTCTGGCTGTAGTCTCCAGTCTACCCTAAGTTATCTTCCAGTTGTACTTCAACTGAAGCAAACCTGTCCCTGCTTGCCTGGCATCCACAGGTGACATCTTATCAAACATCTTCTACTTTGTGTACGAGTGTTTCATATTTCCTTTCGTACCTTGTTAAAATTGTTGGAATATTCATGAGAGGGAATGATGTCCAGATGGAGGTTCTACCTGCAGATGTTAATCTGGATGGGCACAGATCAGCTCTCATTTGTTTCAGTTCATGGAGTATGGCATTTGTTCAGTGCATTTCTCTAAGTCTTTCTTCTCTGTCTTCCTTCCTCCCACACTGTTGCCTTTCCTTCAGGTACAGCAACAAGTGGAAATGGAGACTTTGGTGACTGGAGTGCCTTCAACCAAGCTTCTCCTTGTACCAGTGCTTCGTCTGGAGAGCTCTTCAGCAGCACGGCACAGCAGCCAGCTCTAGAGCTCTTCAGTGCCTCACAGCCAGCTCCGGGCCAGCCTCCAGCTGCTTCCAATTCTATGGATCTTTTTGATTTGATGGGACCCTCTCAGACAACCATGACCTCCTCACAAAGCATGAATTTCTCCATGATGAGTTCCAATTCCGTGGGTGTCAGTTTACCCATGTCCAGGTCACAGGTATGCTGCTGTTGCTACAGTTTGCTAATGACCTTCTTCTTAATCCCAGCTTTGAAAATGAATCCGTTCCTCTCCTGGAATGCATTAGACCTAATCACTCAGATGTGATCAGCATTTTGTCAAAAATGTTTCAATTGCCTCCTAAACAGAGAAGTCTCTCTTGAAGATAGGCTTCATTGCTCTAGAAGGTGTGGCTGATCTTTTGGAGAAGTTGAGTTTGGTAGTGTAGAGCCATTCTCCATAGAATATTACTGGTTTCCAGCTCACGTGGGTGGAGGTGAGGACTGGTGTGTTCTCCAAAAGACAGAAGTGCCTGCTGCAGTGAGTGGAAAGTGGTTTGGAAACTGTAATGAATCACCTTGGTATTAGGAGAAAAGAATCAGCATGTTTGAGTTCAAGCCTTGGCTGCTGCTGGTCACTGTCACTCCACACTGATGTGGGACTTGACCTCTGCTTACAAATACTCTTCCAATCTAACTGTGGAACAGCACTTGGCAGCCCTGCTTTGGAAGAGCTAAACTTCTTCACTTTGTGGGTTTTTATTATCTTCTGTGGAAAGCTAAGTACTTGTTGTTTAGTCCTGTTTCCTACCAGTAAATTATTTCAAGTGAATCCCAACAAACTTTTCTTTTTTAGCCTCTGCAAAGCATGAACCCAATGATGCCGAAGCCTAACTCACTTTATAATGCAAGGACAGAGATGGTCCAGAAAAATGCAAGCAAAACTCTACCCTCAACTTGGTCAGATCCCAGTGTAAATATCAGTTTGGACAATTTAGTACCTGGGATGCAGCCTTCCAAACCCCAACAGCCATCACTTAATACCATGATGCAGCAACAGAGTAAGTGATCACTGCACTGTTTTGTACACTGAGCCCTGTCTGTGCTCCACAGGCTGTCCCTGAAATCCAAGGCTTCTGTCCATTACTGTTTTCCTTCCTTTAGTCACACCTGTTTCGTAAACCACTGTGACATTGTGAACAAGTGATGCTCTTTAAATGGAGATTGGTGTGTTAGGAGGCTGTGTCTGTGCAGGTTCTGCTGTAGAGCTTGGCCATTGCTGTATCTTGACTTTGGGCTTCCTAATCTTTAGAACTTCTCTAGAATATTTATTGGTATAAAATGATATTCATACCTTGAATAGAAGTTCTCTGAGTCTTTGTGCAGAAAACAGGGAAAGAAGGTGAATAGAGTCATAGAATCAATAGGGTTGGAAAAGACCTCAGGGATTGCTGAGTCCAACCTGTGACCCATGTCCACCTTGTCACCCAGCCCAGAGCCCTGAGTGCCACGTCCAGTCCTTCCTTGGACACCTCCAGGGATGGGGACTGCAGACGTCCCTGGGCAGCCCCTTCTGGTGCCAGTAGAGAAATTCCTCCTGATGTCCAAATCAGGAAATAGCTGCAGGCCTGGCCATCTTACCTGTGTTCACAGCACTGACCACACGAGTTTCTTAAAATGCACGAGCTCCTTCAGTATGAGCAGGTTCCACTCGGTGACTTTTGTGCTCTTTCTCCGCCGCAGATATGCAACAACCGATGAATGTCATCACGCAGAACTTTGCAGCTGTGAACCTCAGCCCTCAGCCCAGCATGATGGCCGTGCGACCCCAGAGCACCGCGCTGCTGGCGGGGCCCATGGGGCTGGCCGTGCCCGGGGTGATGTCGGGGGCCATGGGCGTGGCCTCCATGGCCCCCACGCCCATGATGAACCAGGGAATGATGGGCATGAACATGGGAGTGCCGGCCACGGGAATGGGCACAATAGGAATGGGGGTACCCAACATGGCTATGACCTCTCTGACTCCTGGGACTGTACAACCCAAGCAAGATGCCTTTGCAAATTTTGCCAATTTTAGCAAATAAAGATTGTAAAATAAATAAAGAAAATGAGATTAAAATAAAATAAATGGGCAGACCGAATGAAGGATTTTTAGCTGCACAAATATAGCTGGGGAAGGGATGGGAAACACTGATCAATACTTTTTTTTTTTTTTTTTCTTTATCAGTTGAGGTGTCTACATAAAAAACCAAAAGCTATTTTCTAAGTGTTGAAATAACTAGTGTTCAAATTCTGGAGAGGTCAGAGATTCTTCTAAGGAATGTGTTGGATGATTTTGCAAAATAATTTGTATTAAGACCATCAAAAAACCTTTCCTACGTAGAAGAACCAATTTTAACTTTGAGACTTGATGGAAGACTGGATTGGGGACTGGGTAAAAATGTTTGAATCTAATTTTATACTTTTCTTTTTTCTTGAAGAGCTTTGACTTTCTTTTCCCCCTCTCCCTGATCGCTTTGTCATAATTGGATCATTCCTTTTACTACCACTGAGTCCACAATTGTGAAGTCACTCAAGTACTATGATCAGTTTTTTATAAGAATATATATTTTTGTCCAAAAATGGCTTACATATGTGACTATGGCTAATTCAAGGGGACCTGGAATGTATATATACTTTTGCTAATGTTCCAGCCACACTGCTGTATTATCCAAATTTTTATTGTAAAAATCCTCTCTCAGCAATTTGGTGATCAACGGATTTTTGGGGTCTTAACGTGCTTCTAATGTTACAACAGATATCCCTTGCAAGTCTGGGAGAAGCTTTATCCAAGACTGCTGGAAGGTTTCCTTTCAGAAAACTCCAGGGAATGCACTTCCTTGGAGTTCTTTTCCAGTGGCACTTGGCATCCTTTGTAGCACAGATGTCCCTAAGGAGCCACTGGTTTAGGGCATCAGCAGCAGGTGAATCACACTTCAGTGATGTAAATCTAGAACCTAACTTAATCCAATGGCGTTGGATCCTGACTTTTATACAACACTTGGTGATTCTTTTGTGTAAATAAGGCATTAGCAGCTGTGGAATCCAATAGAGGAGTAAAAAATATATATATATTAATAAAGGAGACCTGTAGCAGTCAAAGATTTTACCGATTTACTGAAAGCAAAAGAATGAATTAAGGTTTTGGGGAGTTTTGTTTTTCCTTCTGTAATTCTGCATTTAAGTTCACATGAATCAAGATTTTAGAATCTGGAACACAAAGACATTGTTATATTCACAAGCTGGGAATATTGTTAAGAATAAGCACTATACTATAGGTATGAAATTATTGCCTCCCTTTTCTTATGTTGGATTTCTTTTTTATTATTAAATTGATAAAACTTTGTTTCCATTGTATTCATAATGTTCTGTTATACATAACATTAAAATGTTCATTAAAATCAATGTTGGGCTGCTTTTCCTTTCATTCCATTTGACGTTTATGAGAGCATTTGGGAAAAAAAAATAATTATAATTTGGGCAAAGTAATTTTTATAAATAATTTAAAATTGTTTAATGACTTCTTATCTGAAGCCTTTCCTATCTGGCTCTACCGTTAGGAATTAAAAATGAAGCAGGCAAGATATCCTGACCCGCTCCAGCCTTGCTAATGCTCCATCTACAACATTTCTAATTAGGCAGAAATTCATGTACTTCAGCTAAGTGGTAATGAAAAGTGATTCATTTGCTGAATAAGAGATGAGAGTGAGTGTAATTAGCTGACTGCGGTTTTTAATCTTTCAACAATTCAATGTGTTTAAATTAGTTTCAAAGAATAGGAGCTTTCAAGTGTTGTTACATCAAAGTAATCAAGGCAGCCTTCAACGGCTGAGTAGGAGAGATGGCTCTGGTTCCTGTTCTGAAACCTTTACACTTCTTTGGAATAATCATCTTCAAACCCTCTCGTTGGAGCAGATGGGAAGGCTCAGACTGGTTCAATGTATGCAGAATTGTGGTGGGAAGGAAGCTCCTTCCAGGGCTGAGGAAAGCTGAAGCTGGAGTCAGAGATGTTACCCTGTCCCAAAGGGTGCAGTGCTTCTCAATCCTCCTTGGAAGCTTTTGGGATGAGTAGGATGAGTCTGTTCCTCATGCTGTCCTAAGGAGGCTTTGGCCAGGGCAACAGTCAGCTTTGAGTTGAAGGACCATGTCCCTGTTCAGGTTGTTCACATCTCCTCAGAGCAACCCTTGGTTTTGCTTCTAGCTGTCACTGGTGATAAGAGAGCAGATTTGTCAGGGGTTGGAGTAACTAGGGGAAAGCCTGGTCACTTTGGGGTGGGTCTTTGTGCTTGTGCCAATTCCACCTTAGTGAAGGGTGCCCTGGCTCAGGGAACAGCCATAGGGGTGATCTCTGTTTATCCCATGAATCAATATCCTCCTCACAGAGCAGCGTGTGTGGAGTGTGAGGAGCAGCTCTGTCAGCCAGCCAGATCTCTGCAGGTGGGTGACAACAAAGTCCTTCAAACCAAAATAAACATCAGAAAGAAACCCTGGAAAGATTCCTTCAGAACATGGGCTGGGTGCATTCCCTGTGCATCTTTTTCTGCAGTGATGAGATCCTGGAAGTTTTCTCCCCAGTTCAAGCACATGGATCACAGGTAGCAGTGCTTAGCAGAATGTTGTTTATATCTTTATTTAAAGACTGAATATAAAATGGGTATTTGCTTAAAACAGTATTGAACTTAAGATAAATACCATAAAATGTTTCCCTTTCTGACATTTCAGGTATGAGCAAAATATCTTTAAACTAGAAATTTCCTTTCCAGGTGAAAATACAAATGAGCTACTGAGTGAATGGGGACAGATCCACCAGTTACCACCTTAAAGAATTAAAGAAGCATTAAAGAACTCAAATATAACCAAAATCATGCTGCTGTGTTAGTACAACTGCTTTCTTCATTTTTGAAGCCAGGTCCAGCTGTACCTGTGAGCTCTCCAGAAGGGTTTGGCTGACTGGGTATTGTATGTCTGTATACAGAAACATAGAATTCAATATATAGAATTACATGATTCTATAAATTACCTGTGTGTTTGGCCCTGAGAGTTAAACTTCTACCACCTCTGGATTCTGTAGCTTCTAAACTTTAAAAGAGTTCAGTTAAAATGAGGGCAATCCTTTGTAAAGGTTGTCTCTACTTCAGAAAGGGAGAAAAGAGCAGCAGAACCCAACTCTGTGGGTTTTTTTATAGAATCATTAAAAAAATGCATCTTGATGTGTACAAAGGAGTAATAAATTCCAGCACAGGTGCAAGTTCAGTGATAACTAGAGCATCCACCATGTTCTACAAAAGAAATTATATTCAAAGCAGCTAAACAAGGGTATTTATAGCAGCATCTGTTTCAGCTCTATCTGTCAGCTAAGAACAGTCTGACACAGCTTAGGGGAGGTGGGGGAGGGATTTATCAATGAAGTGTTTACATAATGCAGGCAGGCATTGTATACTCAAGGTGATACCAGCTATAACAGGATAACAAATATCTAAAGACACTTTTATTCTCAGAGGCCTTTGCTCCAGGAGTCACTCTACAAAATTGCCTCCATGTTCCTCTGTGCTCGACTGTAAACACGCTCACAGCAGATGACATTTTATAGTGTCATCGCTGCCTTCTGATTAAGGCTTTTAATGCTGGGGGCATTTTTGCTTTTAATTTTTTTCCTTCCTCACAAGTTTTATTCCAAGGTGTCACTGACTAAAATTTAGAATTGTTTCAGGTTTCCAATTGTTTCAGGGTTTCAAAGTGTTCTTCCTGTCCTGGTGATGGAAATGCAGCTCCTTCTTGGGACAGAGTGGGGCTGTTGCTGTGTGCAGTTAGCTAAAAACCACAATCCCCAGGAACCTTTTTTGCCCAGATCCCATGGACTTGGAGTTGACTTTAATGTTTAAAGCATTTCCATGAGCAAAGGACTTCCTGGAGGTGGTGGTGGTTGTGGTGGTGGTGGTGGTGGTAGCCCTGCTTCTGGGAGCTGCTTTTAGAGCATTGAGGAAAGAAGTTGCAAAGACATCTCGGTGAGCTGGGTTAATGTTGTGAGACTCAGAAGGATGGCCCCTGGAATTTGTAAGTCAATCTCTACAGCTTGTTCAATGATCTGGTCACAGTTTTATCTAGCTGGGATGCTGAGGAATTTTTCTTCTCCGTGTAAAATGACCTTTAAAAACTGAGATGTGTCTCATTTTCATTTTTTATGTGTTTCTGCAGCCACTATTCACCTAAGGAATGATAAGAGGTAAGAGAAAACCTTCAGAATGGGGAAAATGAAGAAAGGTGCCTTTGCAGAACTCAGTGTATCCCTGGATGCAGCTGGGGGTTCTTTATGTGGAGTAATCCAGTCTCTACCACATAAATCCTGTGTGTGTAACACAGTGAAGGCTCAGCTCATCTCTGTTTTTAAAAATGTCTTTACTCCTCACAAATTTCCAATTTTTTTTTTTCTTAAATCGTGCCATAAGGTACTGGCTCAGTAATTAACTGGTTCTTTAATCGAGCTACAATTACTTTCTTTCATGAGAAGGGAAAAAAAGAATGTATACCAAGACAGAGCTACTTTCGACATCTGGGAACCTCCTAACAGCTGGCTATCTAATGAATATGCATCTGCTTAAGAGGCTGTAGGCCATTAATAAACCAATAGATATAAAACAGAAACAATCTTTGTCAGCTTCAAATGAGATTGGATGCAATGTGCTGTGAAGTGTCACTGTCACATTGAATCGAGCCAGGGAGGTTAACGGCGGCTCCGCGGCGAAGGCGGAAAAAGCGGCTCCAGCGCCAGGGCAGGGACAGGGCTGGGCCGAGCTCTGCGGGTGGCTGCTACTGCCTTTCACCTCCTCATTTCTCCTGGTACCACTTGGGTTTGTGGCCTTTTATTTGCCACTCCAGCAGTTGTGTCTTTTTGGGTCTGACAGAGGAGGATGTAGGGATTCCCACGCTTATTGGAGCGATGCAGGAATCACTCACGTGAATAAATGACTGGGGAGAAGTTACAGGAATGTGATAAAAATGCACCTATTTGACTGAGACCTGGGGCTTTGTAAGGAGGCTCAGAACAGCCCCTGAGCAGTGTTGTACAACAGCATTGTTGTAGGGTGAAATAAATCCCCTTAAAACAGTGACAGCGACCTCATGGGACTGTACAGGTATCTCTGACCCCTCAAGAGTTGTATCTGCACTTGTTCCAAGGAGGGAAGCTCATATGTTGTCCCGATCTGTACCACATTTGGTACCTTACAGTTGTTCTGTGCCTTTGTTTCCTGTGGCAGTTCCCATAAGATGTGAGATGGATTTATTTTAGGGTTCTCTATCCCTTCTGCACAGCCTATGGTAGTCCAGTGTGTCCTTCCTTTCAAGGGATGGTCACCCCATGCAGTGGCCTCTCGCAGCAGTGAGGAATGGTACCAAGGTGGCATTTTCCTAGGAGAAAATCCATTATTTCAGCTCAAGCCCCACTGCTGGAATAGGGCACTGTCAGCTGCAGCAGAGCTGGGCTGCAGGCGCCCCTGGGATGGGGGCAGGAGCAGCATTTATTTTTGGGTTTGGGGTCCTGGAGTAACAGTCTGGTACCTCACCTGGACTCTGCTTTAGAGCCAGACTTACGTATGTTTCAGTTCCCAGGAAACTCTATAAATTGAGATCTGGAAATTTGGTGTTTTCTTTGCAGCTCAATTGTAAAGGGCAGCCTTCAGTTTAGCAGAAATTGTAACATGAAGCTTTTTGCCCACGGATTTACAGGTTTTTGTTACAAGAAAATGGAAGCAAGAGAAGTTAAAATGGGAAGATGAGTGCTCTATAATTACTGCAGATCTTACTAGCAGCTTCTCAAGAGAGAAAATTTGCACTTTGTATCATCACATCAATATAATTTAAACCAAAATCTGTTAATAAGATTGACTTAATTCCTAGAACAGTGTTTGTCTTACCCTTAGTTTTAAGACAGTGGATTACTCAGTCTCTTTCAGAGTTGCAGCCGCACTGGTGACAAGTTTAACTTCTGAGACTTGAAGTTTTACTTCAAGATTTGGTGTAAAGGGGAGGTGTAAACCTCTGCACTAGAGCCGAGCTGGCTTCTGCAGGGCTGGAAATTTCTCTCCTTGCATCTCTGCTGCACTGCCCCTGGTGAGGGGAGCAGGTTGGTCAGTGAGAGCTGCCCACTGCCCTCCCCGGAGCTCTCCCTTCCAGCCCAGCAGCAGCAGCACTCTCAGATACCACGGTTTTATCTTTTTTGAGGCAGACAAAAGAGCAGGAGGAAAAGGAGGGCTGTCCTTTTAAGTACTTTCACTTTTCAAGGTCATTTGTGGAGCTGTTATCAATCAGAAAGCTAAATCCATACAAAAAGCATCTATAATGAACCAAGCATATCTCCAACCTTATCCCTTCAGCTGAATACGAATTATCCAGGAAGGTGCTGCAGTTGCCACGTTCACCAAGTTCAACATATCATTTAAAAAGTAAGCAGAGAAGCCAGTACTATTGTGATTTGGCATCTATCAATTTCTTGTCTTTTTTTCTGTAATTGATTTATTAATTACAGCATCTTAATGATCTATTTAAAATAAATAAACCATTTACACCATTTCAAAGGTATTTTGTGATGTTCGGCTGATATTAAAATAGCACCAGCCTTATGTGCTTTTTCAGCAAGTGACCTAATTAGTTAATAAAGTAATTGAATATTAAAAAGGATGTTGCAAGTGATTAAAATTTAAGAGCCTTCAGAACATTATTAAAGCTATAAATCATACATCACTGTTTTAATTTGCATAGCTACAGAATTACTAATGGTCCCACATGCATAAGCTACTTGGCAATTAGTCTTTTAACAAACTGTTGGTGATATTATAGGGTTACCAAAATCTTTCCCCATTTTTGATTTGCAAACAAAATCCAAGATTGGAGAGCATTAAGGGTTAAATTCCTAAAACCCAGGAAATTCGGTTCTTTAAGTTTTCTTTCTACCTGCCCCTTGTCCCTCCACCTTCTGGACAGGAGAGCACATCCTCCCAAGTTCCCCCGAGGTGTGTAAAGGAGATGAGGAAGTGTTTGCTCCCACCTTGAGCTTCCTGAACTGGCCTCCAAGTGGTTTTCCAGCCCAGTCTGATGTGCAGAAATTTCCCTACCTGGTGCTGGGCCCTTTTCCATCTTCCTCTCATATACACACAAGTGTCACTGAGCCACTTTCCTTCCCAGGAAAGCGGCGCTGGGCAGCCGAAGGGAGCTGCTGACAGCCGGCGGTCATACCCGAGCTTTGTCCCACGGACATTGCCTTTGGGATGTGGGAGAGCACCAGGTGCTCGTCACCTTCCATTCCCTGTGCTGGGGCTTGCAGCTCATAGGAAACCTCAAATATCTGCAAACAAAAAAAAAAAAAAAAAAAATTGGAAAAATGATGGGAGCTTCTGGCCCTGCACCACGGGGCAGCCGTGGCGATGAGGGTCATCTGCCCACGGCTCCTGGCCGAGGCCTCGGGCTGGCTGCAGGCAGGAAGAGAGACAGGATGACAGTTTTCAACTTAATTAGACACAAACTGCACTGGCCGGATGAGCTGCCCCCGTCTCCCCTCTCTCAGCGTTCAGCATCTCGGCAGCGGCGGCTCCCGGGCTCGGCAATGACGGCCGGCAGAGCACGGTCCAGCGCACAGGCAGAGAGCGGCTCTGCCTCCAGCGCTCCAGCCTGACAAGAGGCGAACGGTGCTGGGGCAAACGGAGCGACCCGGTGTGCGGCGAAGCACAGCCCGGCACCGGCAGCTCCGCTTGTCTCCGGAGAGGGAAAGCGCCGGAGCTCCGGCACAGCCGCGGTGTCCTGTGCACAGGAGCAGCCCTGGGGCTTGGATCGCACTGTCACCTCCTACCCGGGCTCCTGGAACGGCTGCTCTGCTCCTGTCCCAGGGCCAGACTCACAGCAAATGTGGGTGCCTGAGCAGCTGCTGATTATCCCAGCATTCTGTTTGAGGCAGGGCCTTCATAGAATCACAGAATCATGGAATGGTTTGGGTTGGAAAAGATCTTAAATATCATCTAATTCCAACCCTCCTGCCATCCAACCAACTTTCCACTAGACCAGATTACTCAGAGTCCCATCCAGCCTGGCTTTGAACACTTCCAGGGATGGGGCAGCCACAACTTCCCTGGGCAACCTGTTCCAAGGCTTCAACACCCTCACAGCCAAGAATTTCTCTCTAATACCTAACCTTAACTTACTCTCTTTCAGCGTGGAGCCATTTCTCTCTTGTCCTGCCACTACATGCTCTTGTCCTCTCTCTCCCTGGGAGCTGGGATTTCAGCATCCCAGGATCAGGATCACAGGCACTGTGTGGCTCTTGCTCCCCTCGCCCAGCTGGGTCGCTGCAGGTGGTTGCCTGAGTAAGCTGATATCCCTTCATCATATATGCCTCAAGTCTTTTATTTTTTTTTATAAGTGGAAAAAGAAAAGATTTTACAGAACAGCATTCACAAGTGAAACCAGTTTCACCCAGCCAGCAGAAGCCTTGGTGTAGTTTTGGCTATTAATGTGCTACATTACCAGAAGAATTTCCTTTTTGGGCAGCAAAAACTTTCCAGGAGTTTCCTTTGAAGCCTCTATTGAGGTCAGGGGCTGCAGTCTTTTGCAATCTCTCCATGTCAGCCTACAGCAGTTTTGAGGAGCCCTTACACTGGATATTGTGACCACCACCAGCTCTTTGTTCATTAGTTTACACTTGCTAATAGATGTGAGGCCAGGGAGGAGGATGCTCTGGGCGAGTGATCCACATTCTGCAGCACTAACACTTGCCATGATTGCAATAGCTGGAGACAGAACCACCCTCTTTTAAGGGTCTTTTTAATTAAAACACCAAGCTGAGGAATGGATGACTTCAGAGCATTTTGACCCAACAAGGAATGACAAGCACATGGCTGCTTTTAAAATAAACTAATTAATAGCCACTATCTTATCAGTATAAAACTGTCAGCACATGAGGAGGGTGGGCAAACCCAGATGCAAAGTATTTGTAAATGAGGCTACACACACACACAAATGTTACTGCAATACAGCAACACACCAAGGAACACACTTTGGAATATCCAGCTCCAAAGGCAAACAGGAGGGGTCTGGAGTTAATTCCAATTCACACCTCTGGGCTGATTTTAGGGGAAGTTACCCACCTTGACTCCACCACCCAGTTTCTCTTCAATGTTGCAACATCACCTGCCAGCCCTCACAATATGGGAAGGGGACCAGAGCCCACCTGGGGTGACACACCTGCCTTTGGACCAGCATACTCTGCCCAGCTGAGATAGTAACTTTTTAAACACCTTTTTTCAAAACACTACAACACAGGCAATTTCAGAAGTAAACACAGCCGGTGCTCCTTACCCAAACACCCTTTCCTGGCACACAGTTGGTAACTGTCCCACATACACTAACTGCTCCTTATTCCACAGGGGATCCCTTCCCTGTGAGACACTCCTCACAAAAACAACTAAAAGCCATTTCCTTGCTCTCACAATTACACTCTGGATGCAAGGAAGTCCTGCCAAGAGTATCCCCCACACCTTTTTTCAGCTTCTCACTGCTCTCATTTCCAAGCCTCCAAAGAAACTATAAGTTTTTCTCCAGTTGGTTTTTCCACCAGCTTTGGGATGGTGCCTAACAGTTGTTCACTTTTCCCCAAAAGAATCAGCAAGGAGCCCTTGTTCCCAGCAGAGGAGTGTAAGATCAGGAACATTCTGCTTTCTGGTCCAGCTTGTCTCAGCTCACAGAATGGACCCTGGCTGACTCCAGCCCTGCAGCCCCAGCATCGCTCCGAGCTCTTTCCTCTGAGCGTGGTGAGTATCCTGTTTGCCATCCTTCCTGCTGCTCTCTGCCATTAGCACGATAGCATCAGCTTTTCCACTTAAGCTCCCACATCCTTTTCCTGATCAACACTTTGTGCAATTGTTCCATTGACCACCCTCTGATGGAAAAAACGTACTGAGATTGAGCCTCATCCCCTGAAGGGCAGGACAGCAAGGGGCTGGTTTCCTTCTTCCAGCCTATTCTGGTGAATTTACCCAAAACTCTACAACATTCTCAAACAACAGCATTTTATAGGATTTACTTCACTGCATCACTGTGTATAAATGATTTGCGATTTCTGCCTGTAAATATGTGACAAGGTAGGGATACCCACAGAGTCTTGTTTTACAGCCTGGACAGCTATACCAGCAGTCACTGTTTCCTGATGTGTTCTAGCAGACCCAACACCAGCTCGTGTACTCCTCCCACAGCCAGTGATTCCTCCAGCCCTGTCCTCATCCCTGCTGGACAGCTACAGGGCTCCTCTGCTCCTACACAAAAAACACCCACAGGAGTTCCCCGGCAGAGCTGTGCTGTCGCTCCTGCCTGGCCTGGCCGTGGTTTCCTCCCAAGTGCTGCCTCCCTGCAGCACAGATTTGTGTCTGCACATTCCCTGTGACAAATCCATTGATGTTTTGCACATCATGGAGTTCCCTTTGCAGGCTGTGGTACAAAGCAGAAGTCAACTTGCAGACATACACCTAAGCCAACACACAGGGACTAAGTTTTGGCCAACGTGTGCCATCAGTCCCTGCTGTCAGCCCTGACAGGGAGGTGAGGGCTGCCCAGGGAGGTGGTGGAGTTACGGTCCTGGAGGTGTTCAAGGAATGACAGAGACGGTACTCGATGTTCTAGTCACCTGTCAAAGTGGGGATCAGCCACAGGTTGGGCTCAGTGATCCTGGAGGTCTTTTCCAACCTCAGTGGTTCTGTGACTGTGTGAGGACTCTGTCCCAGTGACTCCAGCCATGCCACCACTCCAGGAGGGTTGGTTTTAGTGGGGAACTCCGGCCTCTTGCGAAGGGACAGATGATGCTGTGCAAACACTGCTCACATGGCAGGGAGACACAGCACCCGGGGCCTGACCTGGGCCGTGTGGAGCATCGGGGAGCACAGACAGACACAGGCACAGATGGACACACAGGGACACACACAGGCACAGACGGACACACACGGACACAGAGTCACACACGGATACACACAGACACACACGGACACAGAGTCACACACGGATACACACAGACACACACGGACACAGAGTCACACACGGATACACACAGACACACACACACGGTGCCCCAGGAGGGCTCCAGGCCGTCTTTGGGGTCCCGCTGCCCCGCCGTCCCCTCACGGCCGCCGCGGGGTTTCCCTGCCCGCTGCTGCCCCCTGGCGGGGCGCGGGCCCGCTGGCGCCGCGGCTGTTACAGGCCGGGAGCGGGGAGGACGCGGGATCGGAACCGGGATTGGTACCGGGATCGGGATGGGCCCGGCCCGGCCCCGCAGCCCCCACACCGCACGGCTGGGGGTACCTCCGGTGAGCCCGAATCTCCCGTTTTTCCCGGAGGGAGCATCAGTGGATTCCTGCTCGTTAAGAGCCCGCCTGGTGCTTCCATAGCTGCACAGCCCGGACCTAGGGAGAGGCTCTGGCTGAGATTCCCAGTGGAATAAAGAGAAGCCTGAAGGGCTGTAGCACACAGGGGAGTGTTTGGACAACCTTTCTGGAGCATTTGGTGCCCATGGAAGGGAAAAGTCCAGAGCCCTGAAATTCTCCCCCATCCTCTCGCAGAGAGAGGCTCCTGAGTGGGAGCATCCCTCCAGCCTCTGCCTCCTGTCTGCGATGGGGTCCCCAGGCTGCAATGGCAATTACTCCTTCTAGCCATGGGCAGGGACACCTTCCACTGCCCCAGGTTGTTCCAGGCCCCATCAAACCTGGCCTTGGATACTCCCAGGGACGGGGCAGCCACAGCTTCCCCAAGCAACATGTGCTAGGGCCTCCACACCTGCAGAAGGGAGAATTTCTCCCTAAAAAGGCATCTCTGATCCAAACGTATCAGCATCACTTACCATGGGATTAGAAAGGTTCCTGGACGTCAGGTTCCCCACTGCATATGCACACACTGGAGCAGATGTACATGGATGCTGGCTCTGGACCTCCTCAGTTCCTGGAAAACCATCTCCTGATGGCATTGTGGAAGAGCACACACTAAGGTAACAGATATTTGAGTGAGCAGGCCACTGGTGGTTACATCTATCAACATAAAGTTCACTTCCCTTCTGCATCTCTAAGAGACAAGTATCATGGTATTGTTATTTTGTAGATTAATACCCTTTTGAACACACAAATGACGGGTTTGTCCCGTTATGTGACTAGATAGCAGTGCTTTATTCACACCTGGGAGTCTCCACATCCAGCATCTGTCCTAACAACAGCATTCCCAGCTCCTTCACTGACACAATGCACATCACTGTATTGGTAGAACACAAAAAAAACCATGCTTTGAGGCAAACTGTAACATGGAGATATTTATTGCATTGCAGTCTTAGCAATTTTAAATATAAACATTTATATCTGGAAAGCAGAATATTGCAAATTCAGTTATTATCCAATATGTTTATAGCAGCATCAGCTTCCTAAGAAACAAAATGTTTAGGAAGACAGAGAAGGAATTGTTACAAACAAGTTACACCCTCATTTATCACCATCTGACCCAAACATGGAACTGCAGCTGTGAAACAGATATTGAAGTCACCAAATGTGACCTTGAAGACATCAGTGATTTCAAGACTGAAGAGTGTTTTTGTACCTGATTCCCCACATGGTTTTTGTGTGCCAAGGTGAGGTTAACTAACAGTCACGAGCCTGGAGAGGGCAGAGGGTCGATGTGTCTGCATTTCCTGACAGACGGAGTTTTGATAACAACGCTTGGCACTTGTATAGCATTTACCACTTCCCCAGCTCCTCACAAGACAGGCAAGGAGTGCCCTTGGATGTGTTACAGCTGTGGAGTGTCAGGGAGAGGGATGGAAGCGACTTGCCAAGGCCATTCAGTGAGAGAGAGGCAGTGAAAAGAGCAGAATTTGTCAGCCCCTGACTTCCACATCAGTCTGGTGGCTCATGCTGCTCCTCTGTGGCTCCCTAAGGAAGCTTTACAGGTGACTGATTGGTTCACAAGTCCCAATCCGTGCAACTACAGTGGGCGTGTGCACCACCTGAAAAGAGGTCAACCCATCTGCTCCCCTTGTAATGCCCATTTTAGTTTTAGGGAAACCAAACATTTCTCTCATCTTGTCCTCTCAGAATAATGTGTCAGCTGAAGACACCTTGGCACAGCTGCACTTTGCTCTGAAGCAGTGGAAATCAGAAGCAATTGCTATAGGAGCAGCTTTCATTTCTTTCCTGAGGGAGAGCACTGATCTTTTGAGAGGAAAAAAGGATGGATATGTTTTCACACAAACTGATCAAACTACTTTTCATTCTAAACGAATAGAAGACTGACTAAAAGTCTCAGGTGTACTAATTTTTTTCAACAAAGTCATCCAGGTATACACCAGAAAGCTAAAAGCTAATAAGATAGTTATCCAGGAACATCAGGAGGCATTTCCCTTCCCTGACAGGCCTTCGATTCCACCAGCTAAGAGCAAGAGCACTTACAGTGACATCTGAAAGGACTTACAAACATCATGACTCAAGCACCTCTGCTATTTCCCCATTAAAGTAGTCCTTTCTCCTGCACCCCAGGAGGCCAACAACGAAAGCCAAGCCTCCTCCATCCGTACCTCAAAAGGGCAAATTTGTTTACTTCCATCTTCTCCCACTGGGCTTCCCCTGCAAAATGTTAAGAGGCTCGATCATTAAGGGTGGAGCCTGGCAGAGATTCCAGGGGCAGTTCAGGTGCTCTGAAAGGCTCACAGCAAAAGGGAGGCTGCACTCAACAGATGGCTCAGCATCCTCCCCTTCATCTACAGAGTTCAGCTGCACACTGCTGCCAGGATTGTGCCCCAGGCATAGGCTAGAAAGCTTCCTCCCGTGTCAAGGAGTTATCACCACCTGAGCAATTCCTCTCCCCTCCTTTGTCTTTGCCTAATATCCCATCTAACGCTACTCTCTGTCAGTGTGAAGCCATTCCCCCTCTTCCTGGCACTCCAGGCCCTTGTCAATAGTCTCTCTCCATCTTTCTTGTAAGCTCCCTTCAGGTACTCGAAGGCTGCAGTTAGGTCACCCCAAAGCTTCTGTTCTCCAGGCTGAACAATCCCAACCCTCTCAGCATTTCCTGGTTTACAATACTTTAATTACAATCAGAATTTCACAAATTCCATAAAAACTTACATTTCCAACACTATTTCTAGTCAGCAGCAGCCTTTCCTAAAGTTCTAATGAACTGTCTTAGGATTGCTATTTGTACAAACTTGAATTTTTTTAAGCCAATGTCAAGAAGCGAAAGCATGAACTGAAGTAGTTCTGGGCTGCAGACGCTGCAGACCTCAGCATTCATATTTTACACTTGGCAGTGCAGGCAGGAGAGAAGACATCCTCATATTAATTGGCAGTATTTGCAGATATGCTCTGAGGCAGACACTGGTATATACCTGAGCAGTTTCTCAGGCAAGAGCTGTCCTGGCTGAGGGAATCACTGCATCACCTCTGAAAAGGTGCAGGACTGTGCCTTCCAGTTTTACTCAGTGGCAGAGCTTGCAGTGTTAATTGGTGCTTATAACTCTGATATTTTTAATGAAAGACAGGAATTTTACCGGGACATAAACATCTTCATAAACTGTGTTCTCAGTCCGCTGTCCCTGCTCCATTTTCCTTCAAGATTCTGGAAGAAATACTTTCCACTTGTCTCAGTTAGGTCAGTGCCATTAAGAAACAGGGTGAGTGTGGGCAGAATGTTGGACAGAATGTCAAATTCAATAAAAATTAGACACTTTCTTTCTGTTTTTTCTTATCCTGCACACCTCTTCACCCAGTGATTCACATGTGCAAGTGGGTGACTGCAGCAACCAACTAGGAAAACCTAACACTTTGTGAAAGAAAATAAATAACAAAATTATTTTTAAAAATATTCAAAAAATCAGTTTACTCCAAAAAGTAATGTTATCCAAGATAAATAATTCTTCTGACCAAATAATTCCAAAAATCTAAAGAGAACAGTATGAAAATCAAGAATAGCCAAAGGCTCTCTGGACTCAAAACTGGATGGGGTAACATTCCTTAGGGAAGGGTAAAAACCAGTGGGCACTCAGACCTGTTCCTGCTGAGACACTGCCATGCTGTGGGGGAATGCTGCAAAAGAAACAATGAATCCAAACACTGAAGGAGAAGAAGCAGATGGAAAACAGCACTCACTGATTAATTCAGTAATCACCTGCCGAGGACATGCTAAGTACTTCACTGTAGGTCAGAAAAAAATCTTCCAGACAATTAACAATCTGGACAAGTCAGTTGAGAGAAGGAACCAAACCCACACTTTTTTATAAGCCTTTTCTCCCCTTTGGCCTTACCTTCTTTACTACCACAGCCAAAGAAGTGTTTGATAAAAATGAAGCACCTGTGCAAAAACATTTCCTAATAAATAATCCCGGAAATGAGAAATTATTTTAAAACTTTCTCAAATTATCCCAATGCTTCTTCAAAGTTATTGCAGAAAACTTCTCCCTGCAGTAACTGGGTACCTCACTCCAAACACACTTTAAGAACCTCTGGCTGAACACCAGGCTGAGTAAAGTCCTAGAGATACAGGACAGGTGGCAACCTGTGGATCCTTTCAGGGAGGATTTCACATCTGCCCAAAGCTTTTTCACTCTCACATTGCTCTTTGTTTCTTACTCTTCCTTAGCACAAAGATTTTGGTGTGTCTGTGCTCACAGCATCACTGCAGCAAGAGAGAAAGGGCTGGGAGCAAAGAACTTTTTGAACAAAAAATTTTATGTTGAGTTTGGAAAAGGAAAACCATAGAAAGAAACAACCAGAAACAATTAAGAAAAACACTGGAAACCAAAGCTCATTTGTTTCCAAAGCTTGTTTTCTTTTTAAAACAGATTTAGGAGAATACTTCATTGAGGTAGAAGAATTAATTTCTGAACATGACATTCAACTTTAAATAAACTTTAAATTATCTGAAGTATTGAACAAGCAAGTGACAACACACCCACAGGATCACTTGCTTCATCACGATCGCGATGCTTTAAAGAGACTAAATCTGTAAGATATCATTTTATTAATGCATTTTAAAAATATACAATGCCAGAAAAAGTGGGAAAAGGAAGATGTTTTGGAAGATCTGAAGTTGTAGAAAAGGAAGCAGCAGTAATTAGGAAGCAGCTCAGAAATAATGAGAAAGGTGGATAGGAAAGTAGGAAACAAACAAAGAACCAACAAGTAATTAATTAAATCTAAATTGGAAGAGAGCAATTTAACCAACTTCACAGATGAGAGGAGGAAACTTTTAACAATGAGGTAGTACAAAAAAAGCAGGTAAACTACTATCCTTAACCAGGTTTGCTCACCATGGTGATGATTCTGGAAGAACAGGTCAGGGATGATATAAAAATCAAGGCACAAACTTAAGTTAACTTAAACTTAAGTTAAGCACCAGCATTTTTCATAGAATGTAAACAAAGAAACTCGTAGATGTGAAGCAACAAACATCTGTAAGGTTTCAGGGAAAAACCCACTATGAAAGGAAACACTGAGACTTCCAGCAGCAACTGAGAACTTGGGGAAGTGTCAATGGACAAAGAAGGGCAGCACAGCCACAAAAACACTCATAGTAGTTGTATCTTAGTTAATGTCCAAGACTTAATCTAGGCAGACAAACAGAATTAAGAATATGAAGTGAAGAGAAGCATGAATTCAATGAGTTGTCACTGTATATCAGCCTGGGGGTGATCTGACACCCTTTGGTCAAATATGAAAGAAAGAGGAGAGATCAAAACCAGAGGCCTTTGGTACTAACAGAAAAGGCAGAGAGGAGTCATCCCAAGCAGCTGAAATAAAAACAAAGCTGCCAGACAACAGAGAGGAAATCCCCACAACCAAAACATAAGGAAGAAAATATTCACTTGCAATAAAAGCTGCTGGGAAGTCAGGAGCAGAGATAAGCACCTTGTTTCTAGCTTCACATGTTTCTAGTAATTTGTGAGGGTTCTGGTTAATACATAGAAAGCCAACCAGGAAAAAGTGCAGAAAGCCAGGACAACAAGAACAGTCTTTGTAAACCAGAGTTTAGAATGTCCTCAGGAGACAAAGTACTGACAGGAGAAAGGGAGGGGGGGGAAAAAAAAATGAAGAAAGGAAAAAAGGGAGAACCTGCAGAGTACATTAGAGAACAGTAGAGAAGGCAGGGGAAACAAGAACCTCCATGAGAAGAATCTTTTCAGTGCCTAGTCTCAGTTCACAGAGGGATGGGATTACAGCAGTAAAGCAATGTTTCAGAAGAAGCTGTGGAGAATGTTTCTTTTTTTTTTCTTTTCTTTTTTACCCTTGATGAAACTATTTTGCCTCAACAGTACTTTTTACTCTGTCCCAGGCTGAACTTGGCTTTGAGCTCAGTGGCTGAGCTCATCAAACCCCATGTCATGTGAAATGTTGACATAAGTTTCAAGCTCCCCCAGAGGCAAACAGCTGCTTTGTGTGTCCAGAATGCCTGCTAAATGATTTCTGTGATTCACCCAAACACCAGACATATCCCTAATGACCAAGCAAGCAGAATGCTGCATCTGCAGCAACAGAAATCCATGTCACCTACATGTACAGCCACTCAATTTGAGAACTCAGGGCATCTATATGCAAGTCCTGCTATAAAGCAATTTCCCATCTTCAGCTTAAACACACAGAGTTGCTGCAAAGCACAAGGCAGTTGAGATGAATACAGACTAGCAGCATGAAATCTCCTTTGGCAACAAAGGGGACAGGCTACATAATGGAACAGCTTAATTTACTTCTGCAGGTAGGTTTTTTGGAAAGCAGTTTATACCTGCAGAACCCTGGCCTGGCCTGCAATAATTTAAACCCTTGCAAAATGACACACTGATGAGTTGAGTTTAACTTCTATACTTCAAAACCTTGTCAGGCACATCTCCAAAGATGGAATTAGATGATGCATGCCTCACATGGACAGAAAAGACCCATGAAGATTCCTGTTCCATGAGAACTGCTAGAGACACAGCACCTCTGGTTTCAATAGAGGGAGCCTTGGAAGGTGTTTAAATACAGGACAGGTGTGCTCAGCACAAACACACCTGAGAAAAACCCAATCTTTGCCAGCTTCACTGCTACACTAAGTAGCAAATAGGTGAAATATAAAAGGATAGTTTTCCATCTTCACCCACAGATAAACTCCAAACAGGGATGTCTCTGGATCAGCTACATCATCTGCTTGCTGGTGACACAGGGCCAAAGCACAGCATTACAAAGAGAGCTTAAGCTTTGTTACTGGAAACAAGTTACAGTCCTGCCATCACCCACATTAAAAGAGCAGTTTAAAATTAAGAGGTTTTCTATCACACATTACAGAGCTAACTATGGCAAAGAGGCCAGTAGCCATCAGCAGGATGACTCCAATGTTTTATAAACTATTTCAAAATGGCTGTCAGAATTCCGCCTGGAAAAGAGGACATCCGTGTAACAGCAGCAGATAAACTGTTGGTTCCATTTGCAGTTTCCTCGTGATATTATTCAGAATGTGCAAAAGAGCATTTCTGATTTATTGCAGGTCCAGATCTTATCCTTAAATGTGTGTCATAAGTAGCTCCTGTAACAGAGTACACCAAAATTCTCTTACAACCCTCCCCATTTAGCTTCTTTTTAAGAAACAGTGGGATCTCTGCTTAACTCCCTCATATCACAGAAACAACTGCTTTGCTGACCTTCTCCTGAGACCCCCAACAGGGAACTAAGGAGGCTGCTTTGGCATCAAGCCCAGGATGCTAAAGTTACAATTCTTTCCCCTACCTTGTGGTGGCAATGGGAAACCAGCCACAGTACCATCCTACTCAATGACAACTCTAAATAGCAATGGGAGCTGCAGCAGCAAGTCATGCTATCAAATAAATACTCTGACAAAGGCTCAGCCAAGTCAATGTGCTAAATGGACAAGCAAGACATTCTCTCCTCGAATAAAGATCTGGTTTATGTGGCGTGTGAACACCTGCTGATAATCCACCTTGGGCCGCCTTCTCCTCCGGGACTGGCTCCTTGCTCGGGCCCCAGCAGCACTGGCCCCCTCTGTGTGGGCAGTCCTGCTGCCCACATCAGCTTCACTTCTGTCACCTGGGGTTTTCTTCTCTCCAGCTCTGCCCAAGTGTTTCTGCCTCTCATGCTCCTCTTCTGCTCTCCCTCGTCCAGATCCAACTTTCAAGCTCAGCGTCTGAGAGTCATTTGTCAGGGCCAGCTCCTCTGAGACAGTCTTTGATTCAGCTCCCTTCTTCCTCGAGGATTCCTGCAGCTTGAGTCTGTCAAACAGCTGTAAAAGAACAATTGTATCTATGACCACACTCTAAAAACAAGAGAGGACATTTGCTCCACACTTCTACATTGTATTTTCATGTACCATCCCAAATCAGCTCACAAGACACAGTGACAAATCTCCACCAGCAATAAAGACCATGTTTGCTTACCAAAGTCAAACAGTGAGAGAAGATAAATAAGTCTCTTGCATGGTCATGACTGTCTTAATGTGAGCACCAAGGAATTTAATTTGGGGTGCAACACTGCTTTGTGGTAGCCTTTAACTTTGGTCAGGAGAAACAGAGATACCAAGTTGCTCCTACAGCTCACTTTTCCCCATGTTCTTTTAATGTTGTCAGACAGTTTTAGAGAGATCTCCATCCTTGTGACATGAATCCCTAAGATAAGGGGCCTCCATTAGCAAAGTCTGTACACTGAAAAACTGAGGGATCTTTTGTGTTCCCCAAAACAAACTAAAAGATGACATGTGGGTATTTGGGGAGGTGAGCAGACCACAAACAACAGAAAAATAATAAAAGCTACAGCAGCAGACCCAAAGCACTGCATAAACTCATTAATCTAAGAATACATGGTGCTGAAACTGGAAAAGAAATTGCTTTTAATCTGGCAGCAGACAAGCTTTTATGAAATAATGACAAATGAGATTTTTGGTTAGCTTCTCTCTTCCCAGCAACAGGATGGAAAGCCAACGCCTGTGAGAGTGAGCTAAGGGAACAATGACAACTTGATTATTTTTAGCTAGTCTTTAAAAAAAGGAAGGGTGGGATCTATCAGAAAACAGATTTAAATGGCAGGAATTTGAAAGCAAACTCCTCACAATGAAACAGTTTAAATGTTTTTGTGATGCTTCTCTGATGTTCAAAAAGCCCGGAGCTGCTGCCATTCAACGGGCACTGCCCTGTCACTTTTTTTTTCCCTTCATTGTTCAGAAGTTCATCTATCATCTCTTCAGCTGTCAACGTGGTAAACAACTCTATTTGCAGTTGGATCCTAGAGAGTGGACAGCTTTGGAGATCTTGAGCTTCACAGTACCCAGACTAGAAGCTCAAGTTACCAAAGAGCTGTGTTGTTTCTCTGGATGCAGACACAGACTGTGCCGTGAGAAACTTCAGTACCAGAGGGATGTTCTGCCACATTCCCTGGCAAGACAAACACAGACCTGATCAGTCACAGGTGCAATAAAACACAGAGAACAAATCACACTTCAAAACCCAGAGTGAGCTTCTAGAAGCTCAGCATGTTACATTAAGAAGTGGCAGCAACTCTGATCTGATTCTAAAGCGGGGCTTCAGTAACACCGAACTCCTAAAGTACTTTCAGAAAGATCAGAAAACATTTTGGGTATTTTTTTTCTCAGTTCAAATTATTTTAGAGTCATCTGTAATAAAAGGAGGTAAAATATTTCAAATGTAAACATGGGTTCCAAATCAGTGCTCCCCTTTTATTTCTTTGAAAAAGGGGCTCCTAATAAGAAACAAAACAGGAGATGTCACCTACTCGGGTCAGTGAGAGCTGAGGTTCTGCATAGAAGGCTTTGCCCATTACTGGTTTCCTGTAAGTCTCATCCACATCTGTCAGGGCCTAAAAAAAGATAAAAGAAATTAAAAGATCGAAATTAAAATAAAACATGAAGCAGCTTTGGACCAGTTTTGTGTAAAAGCATTATGAAATTATGTTCTGAGAGAAAATCCATCCCAGGAACAAGCTGTGCTTTGGAGCTGGTTTTTTAATCATCTAAATTGTACTGAGGTATAAAAGCAGCAGCAAAGTTCATTCTGAATTACTTGCAAAATCTCTGTGATCCTTGCCTGCAAAATCCTTCCCTCCTTCCCACTTCCAAACGTTTCACACCTCCAGGCTTGCAAATATTTAATAGCTTCTTTTCCATCTATTTCTTTAAGATCTTCACAAGGTAGAAAACAAGGAAAAGCTTTTGTCACTGGCAGCTCAGTGATGTTGTGAAAGAAAACAGAGAAGCACCCAGCCCTATAGAAAGATTGGGTTTTGCAGAGAAAGCTCTGGAAGCTTCTGATATTCCTCATATTCCACCTTCCTGTGTTCTTATACAAAACCTCTGAAGATGTTGGGAACTCTTCAAAGCTTCTCTCTCACCTAAAACCTCTCTAAGATGGTTGGGCACCTCCCAGATGTACCAGTCCAACACCAAGTACCACTTCAGTTTGAAACCCAGAGCTTGGTACCAGAGCAAATTCATTTGTGAACCACAAAACCACCTTAACCTTCCCCATATGTCATTTGCTTAAACCTGTTGCAAATTTCAAGATTTCAATATAACAGTTACAAATCAAGGGCTAGAACAACAATTACCATATTCCAGAATTTGTCAAATGCAACCAAAAACCCTGTGCAGACTCCACGAAGCCCTTTGAAAGTGCGGATGTGGACATTAATTCTGACACCGTCTCGGACACAGCGATGAAGCTCCCCCAGTGGGCTCCCTTCATGGACTAGAACAGAAAGAGAACATCACCAGTCTTCACCAAAATATACAGAATCACAGAATAGAATCATAGAATGGCCTGAGTTGGAAGATTGATTAAGGATCATCCTCTTTCAACTCCCTGACACAGGCAGAGACAGCTTTCACTAGACCAAGGTTGATCAGAGCCCCATCCAGCCTGGCCCTGAACACTTCCAGGGCTGAGGTAGCCACAGCTTCTCTGGACAACCTGTGCAAGGCCCTCACCACCCTCACAGGCAAGAATTTTTCTCTCATATCTAATCTAAAGCTACTTTTTTCAGTTTGAAACTATTCCCACTTTTCTAGTCACTACATATTCTTGTAAAAACTCTCTCTTCAATATCCATCTATCTAAAAACCATGTAGAAATACACTCCATGTACAAGTATGGCAGAGCTTGGCACAACACTTGTGTTCACAACAATAGCAATGACAAAGCCCCAAGCACTGTAGCACACTGTGGTTGCCATTACCAGACCACCAAAACTCTTCTTACAATGGGGAAAACCAAGACCTCAGAAAACAAGAAGGTTTTGCTTTACATAGCCCACAGCCAAATCAGTCTTAGCTGAAAATCTTTTTGCTACATTTCAAGAACATGCCAAGTAATCTGAACTGTAAATAAAAGTGGTTGAGAGAGAACAGAAAGCTCACGGGGGCAGAGTCAGTTCCACAGAAAAGACAAAAGCCTGGTTAAAGCTACCTCAGATTAGTTATGAGCTGCAAATAAAGAATTGTAGCAGATTTGTTCCATTTCTTTACAAGGAGATTTCTGAAACAATGAATGACTCAAAATCCTTCAACTTACTAAACTGGATCAGTTTAAACTGATGAAAATGCATTGTTTCAGTTAAGATTTTAGCAGCCAGCTGAACATCCTTCAAAGCTGTACAAGTCCTTGGCAAGGAAATAAAATTACTCTAAGGAGCAGCCAGCAAACCATGCTAAACCCCAGGGCAATAATGCTTTAACCAGAGCAAAAGTGAAGGAATTCAGTAAAACCTACAGCTTGCCTGGCTCACACAAGCCTTGTCTGCACACCAGAAATCTTTGCAAGTTTAACTTATCTAGAGGGATAGATAATATTTATGACTTCCACCCATTGGTACCCCTTAGCTTGTGCAAACATGGTCCCAGGAATGCTGTACAATTTCTACTAAGAGTCAGAGAAAAGACTTGGTCTAAAATCTTCCACAGTTCTTCATATTAATAAAATATGTGAGCCAGAGATGATCTCTCACCTTGTGCCTTAGGGATTGTGCATTTAAGGTTTGATTTGCACACCAGAAAATGCTTCCTGTGAGTGTAAAGTGACTGTGTAAAGCAGCTGATCTGCAGGACAGGGCTGCAGGGTAATTCATGGCACAGCAGGGAAATCTAAATCAGTTTCCTCTGAATTAACCTAATCACATTTATTTTTTGAGATCCACTGTCTTCTTGCCAGCCCTCTCCAGCTGGATAACTGCAGGAAATTGGTTTCACACAGGGCATAAACTGTCTCAGCACCTCCCAGCCTTGCTTAGGGGGTCATTCCATGAGCCTCTGTGTCTCCTTCAGCTGAACTGACAATAAACATGTTCTGGATTGCCAGATCCATCACAGAAACCACAGATGACACCACCACAATATCAAATTGGTGCTTCCAATCACAAATCAGTATTTTTTTCTAACCAACCCTGAGAACTTACATAGTAATTTAAAATCCAGACTTATTTTTAGATTTTAAGTTCCAATATTCCCTTTAAGTAGGAACTCTATCTACAACTTTTTACAGAATTCTACATCACTTATTTCCAACTATGCCTCTGCCTCTCAGCACCCAGGACAACACTACACAGCTCTACCAAATCTGCACTCTGCCCACTTTTCCTTGCTGTGTAAGGTTCTGGTTCCTCCACAGCAAACCTCCAGCTTCATCTGAGCAAAAAGGCAGAACACAACACCCAAAAACCCTTCAACAACCTTCACCATTCTCAGAAAAAATAACACAAAGCATTTGTTTTTAGAACACACCTCCTCTGCAAGCACTAAGGGCTGCAAAGAGCAGCGTCTGCTCACAACTAAATCTGCCTGTGCCTCCTGTGTTGTTAAGGCCCGGCATGAAAAAGGTTTCAATACATAGGAAAAAAAGTTCCCTACTTGGAACTCAAAATCCAACCCCTACCTGTACAAAATAAGCATGTGCTTAATACCAGAACTCTGAAAAATTACTCCAAAACTACTGTAAGTAGAAGGCAAGCACCCCAAAAGGGTGAAAATAAAGATCTAAACTCTGGTTAAGTTCAAGTCCTTGTCCTCAGGGCAGACTCTATTAAGAGGCAAGGTTAGAAAAACCTCAAGAGAAAAGCTGAAATAACTCAGAACACTGTCAAAAGCCTTTCCACCTGCCTTGCACATGAATTCTCTGCCCCTTGGTGAATGCAAAGTAATAATAAATAGCTCCTCCTGAACTGATCCAACACAGTCCAAGTTCCAAACACCTGTTTTGCAGACATACTCCCAGTTACAGGGAAAGCACACAATTTTGGCTATAAATCACTCTTAAAACACCCCAGGCTGCTGAATAGCACTTTCTGTTACAGATGTGCCAGTCTTCTTTGAAGTCCAGACATGGATGTGTGGATATTAAGTATGTGTTTTTAATGGTTCTTAATAAAAAATATCTCAGTTTGTACTGGTGATAAAAATTGAAGAAAAAAAAACTGTGTAAATCAATATTTAAGGTCAGTTTTCTGGAAATCCTGTGCCAACAGA
This sequence comes from Parus major, assembly GCF_001522545.3. Classification (NCBI taxonomy): domain Eukaryota; kingdom Metazoa; phylum Chordata; class Aves; order Passeriformes; family Paridae; genus Parus; species Parus major. Next base: position 4,435,222 of record NC_031782.1, read on the forward strand.
ACCTCTGAATTTGTCCAGAGCACTAAGTGTGATACTTAAGGTCATGCAGAATCTATAGCAATGAATACATTGCGTTTTAGTGTCCAAGCAAAAGGTTTTTGCCTTGGGCATTCAAAATTGAACATTTTGGGCTTTGCCTTTTTAGAAAAAAAAAATTGAAGTGATGGTGAAAAGATAACTTGATTCCAAAATGAACCCCAGAACTTTTAATTAAGTGCACTAAAGTTACACCTCACCTGACAGCAATGACATTTAATTCTTGGTGGGGGCCCAAGTAGCATAGGGGATGTTTACCCTGACTGCATTTTTACAAGAAATATATATCATCATCACAGCTAATGAATTTACATCACAACTGTCTCTCACCTCAATCCTTTTACCAGAAATGCCACTATTTCTGCCTGCAGGATGTCTGGTTAGCAACCAAGTAACAGCAGTGTGTTACACACTTACCCTGTGGTTATGGTTCAACTACACCCTGGACTGACGCAAACATGACCCTGATATTAGCTCAGAGAGCAACGTGCTAATACCAGTCCTGGTTTAAAATAGTACTTTTGAGAATACAGCACTGTCTCATCCTTTTTCTCCTTAAAACCAAGAGGATGTACTGCATGTAATTCACCAATTAACAGAACAGAACATCACAACGAAGTCAGTGTCATCTCTGTGTGAGCAGCTCTGTGAAATGCTGTTCCTCATTCCTGCACACCATTTCAGAGAATCACTGAATGGTCTGGGTTGGGAGGAACCTGAAAGCCTATCTCGTTCCAATTCCCCCGCCATGTGCAGGGACACCTTCCACTACACCAGGTTACTCCAAGCCCCATCCAGCCTGGCCTTGGACACTCCCAGGATAGGGCAGCCACAGCTTCTCTGGGCACCCTGTGCCAGTGCCTCTGCATTGGGAGATGTCATTTCTCGTCAAACTAAATCATTCCCCACAGCACCCACCCACACCCCGTTGTCACCCAACCGCTTCTGCCAGCCACCGCTCTCTCCTCACCCCCAAATTCCCCAAACTCCACGCCGGGCCCAGCCGCAACCCTTGACCCACCTCAGCATGACCCCGGTCCTCACACCCTCCGCTTCCCCCTCAGCCCTGCCTCCCTTTGCCCGCCCAGCCCGGGCCCGCGCCCTTACGGGGCATCCTGGTGAGGACATTGCGCGGTGCCCGCCGCCGCCGGGTCGCCGTTCCGCCTTCAGCCGCGTCCTGCTCGGGGCCCGCGTTGACCATGAGGCTGCGGAGGCGCTGGATGCGCTCGGGGTCGGCGGCGGGCGGGCCCCGGCGGGACGCGCGGCCGGCGGTGGCACCGCGGCGGGCGGGGGCGGCGCGGCGGCCGCCCGGGCGGCGCAGGCCGCGCTGGAAGCTCTCGTACTCGGCGAGGTTGTTGAAGCAAGGCGCGGCGGGGAAGGGCAGCGGCGTGCGCGGCGAGTAGAGCGCCAGCAGCGGGTCGAAGCGGCTGGAGCTCACGTCCAAGCAGCCAGGGCTGGGCGAGCGGCGGCGAGAGCCCCGCGGCTCCGCGCCCGCCGCGCCCGCCTCGTCCTCCTCCATGGCGGGCTGCGGGCGGCCGCACCGCCCCGCGCCGCCGCCAGGGGGCGCCGCCGCGCAACGCCGCGGGCCTGAGGGCGGAGCGGCCGCCATGGGCGGGAGGAGCCCGGAGGGGCTCGGGAGGGCCGCGGGTACCCGCACGGACACCTCCCTGCTCCACCCGGCACCGGAGAGCGTCCAGCAAAGGCCGCAAAGATGGTCAAGGGTCTGGAGCACCTCTCTTTCCTAAGAGACACTGCGGGAGCTGGGCCTGCTTAGCCAAAAGACTCACAGAGGGGTATCAAAATGATGGCGCCTAACTCTTCGTGGTGACAGGATGAGGAGCAGTGCATGTAAAATAAAACACAAGAAATTTCACCTCAGCGTGAGGAAAAGCTTCTTTACGTTGAGGGTGGCAGAGCACTGGAACAGCTGCCCAGGGAGAAGCTCTCCCTCTCTAGAGACATCCCAGACCCAGCTGAACACATCCCTGTGTTACCTGTTCCAGGTGTCCCTGCCCTGGCAGGGCGGCTGGACTGGATCATCTCCAGAAGTCCCTTCCAACCTTAACAAATCCATGATTATTTTCAGTTCCCCCCACTGGTGCAGCCCTCCTCCTGCCCACTCTGGGGACCATCCCTGGATAGGGGACCAAACCCCATGAAATGCCACCAGGGCAACAGGCAGTTGCAATGGAATTTGAAGTTTAATGCATAAAAGAATACACAGGGCAGAGATCATCTCTTCATTAACAACAACTGGCCAAGTTCAAGTCACTGTTCTGAGATGTTTCTGACCAGCTTGGTTAGAAGCAGTAACAGCCATATAAACACCTATAATTATAGCTGTATTTCTACACTGAAATAGGTTATTTCCTTCAAATTCCAATTACACTGGGACAAGCCCCTATCCATGAGAAGAAATATTTCTGCTCTGAGAGGTCGATTTTGACAAAGGGTCTTAAGTGATAGTTAAACCAGAACAGAACTGTGCAGGGAACACACACTCCACCCTTCCTTCTAACAAACGTGGATTGGCAGCATTGCTCTCTCTGTGTCATTCCCAGGGAGATCAAAAAACAGCAGCACAAATTGTTGGCTCCCTCTTTGCAGGCACCTGGAATGTTCTATGTTGTGCTGTATTTTTTTTTTAAATATGCTGTTCTATGCACAATAGGAGACAGGTGAATTCCCAGTCCAGGGAATATGAGGAAAGATGTCTTTCCATGTCCTAACAGAATTCCAGCCTGCACAGTATTTTTATTATTAACTTTGCTGCTTGGAACTGTCACCACTTACAAGTCCCAAGAATGAGAAAGGCCACATAATACAGCACAACAGGGAAGGTACTATTATTTATATTTTTTAAAAGTATAAAAATCCTGTACATTTGACAAATACTTTAAAATTAACCACAGAAAACTGCTGGGCTACTCCACTGCATTTCAGTAAAAATCAGACATCAGACAGTTGAATAGTTTGTCTCTCATCTGACTAAACACACCAGCCTTGAAATTTAATACTAAATCCCAATTGAAGTATTCTGGTCCATCTCAGGTAAAAACAAAAATCAAAATAATGATTTTCTGTTCAAATATGCAGGCTTTTTTATAGTTCAGCAGCTCAATAAAATACCTTATTGTTTTAATCCTATAGAAATACAGGACATTTCTACATACTTTTTTTTTTTTAGAAATACACATGTACAAGACAGGAACAGTCTTAATTCATGATGAGTTCTTAATATTCAAAATATAGTATGATTTTAGCTTTCCATATGGGCATATCCTCATATGTCAGACAGCACCAGTGTCATCTTTTCAGGCAGCAACAGTGCTAAACCCAATGTAGTTGCTGAGGAGGGTTACATGTCAAACTCTGCCACCACTCGTATTCCTCACTTGCCAACAACCCAAGCAGAGCAAAATGTAAACTACCAGTTATGCTCATCAGAGATATCAACTATCCTCAGCCAGAATCTCGGGATATTCCTCCCAGAACTGGTCCCCAATGATGTCACAGTGCAAGGGAACAACTTTAGTCCTAGTCCGGGTCACTTCCACTTCTTTTTCTTCCTCTTCCTTTGGCAGTTTTATTTTCTTAGTGATGACTTCATTAATCTGAAAATACAGTTGACACATTAGCAAACATAAAAGGCTCCAGAGAGTGGATTCAAAAATTCTAATACAAAAAAAAATTAATAAAAAAACACAGGACAGGAATTACTCCCACTAAATCAATGATGCAATTGTAGAATAATGAACATTTCCTTACAAGTTACCTTAAAACACAAAAGGACTAAGCTAACTACAAGCTCAGCTACCTTATTGAACAGAAGTTTTTAATTCCTTTGCCATGGACATACTTGGGACCAAATCCTGGGAAGGGCCTGGCACCAGTGAGACACACATTGTCATCTGCTGACACATGTTTCATCTCAATGATTATAATTTGTATCTAAACCAGACTTCAGAGACTGGCTTTTATATTATGCTCATAGAAACAGCTCTCAAAAACATCTCCAAAACAATAAGTCATTATAATATAGCTAACATTAAAATATATTTATTCCTAGACATACACTGGAGATACATGTGGTGCTCTTACAGCGCAGTCTGTCTGCCACAGTGTATTTAAAATATGAGCCCAAAGGTATTTTACCTTCTGCCATATTAGAACAGTTCCTTTTCTATATATCAAAGGTTCATTGTTGTAGTTGATGTTGAATTCAGAAAATAAGATTTCATTCTTATCTCCAGCCAAAGTTCCCTGAGAGGAAAAGAAAAGAAAAATACTCTTAGAGAAAAACAAATTGTATCTCTAGGGTAAAGGAGGGGTGAATATTGGAAGCAAGACAGACATTTGTAAAGGTTTTTCACCTTTAAATCACAAGGTTTAATTGCTTCTCTCAACAGAGGAATTAATTCCAACTGCCAGATAAGTACTAAAACAGAGGATTTTTATTACATTTTCAAGAAAAATGGAAGACAGTCAACAGATTCCAGGAGAAAATAGGAATAACCTGCTAAAGTCTGCACAAGGAGACAAAACACAACAGAAGGGACTGGCAGTCAACAGGACCCGAATTCTGCCACTGCTCCTCGTGTTTGGATATAGAACATTTTGTGACATTTCTGAGATTTCTGAAATTGCTAACAAAGAACTTAAAACACTGCTAATACTTGATCAAAATTACATTATTTGCTAGTGGTATTGATATCTGCACGATGGAAGAAGTTTTTGACTACACCCACAGAATTATTACATTAAGAATGGACAAGCAGGGCTGCTGGGCAGGCAAGACACTTTGCAAATCTTAGCATTTAATTTTTAGCTGTAAAAACCCATGACTTCAGCAGACTCTTACCTGGAGCCTCTCCTGTGCTTGCACCGGAGTCAAACCACTTCGCTGTACAAGCATCCAGAACACTGTATTATAAAGGTTATTAATATGGCCTAGAGAAAACACAGAAATGAGTGTGAGGAAGATTTTTACCAGCTTTATTTCCAGAGCTGAATCCAAGAAACAGCCAAGAGTAATGGGGAATTACTACAATCAGTTTCTAAAGAAGATACAGTGTTTTTACTGTATTTTTAAGGTACTGCATATCATGAGTAGAAGACAAATTTCATAAGTGAAAAGGGCACAGCAAAGGCTGAAGGGTGTTTATGTATCATGTAAATTATTTTCATTTGACAATAGGGACTAGGTAGTGACAAAGATCTAGAGACAAATTCAGTGCTCTGTTCTAACATGGAGTATTCAGCACTTTTGAGTACTACCTCCTGTGAATTTGAATATTCACATCTTTTCATTAAAGATTACCTCCACTAAGCAAACTCTGAACATCAAAATTAATTTATTAATTCTATTACCAGTTGTAATATTTCTTCTGCTGAACTCACTCTCAGGATGCAATAAATTCAGTTGTAGCCTGAACACTTCAAATTTCAGCCAGTACACATACAAAGCCCAGAAGAAGTGTAATATTATTGAAAAATGTCACCCTATCTGCTGTTCATTCACTGTCAACTGTATATACAAATACACTGGCAGAAAGGACATTTCAGAGGAAGTGAACTCAAGTGCACAAAGCTCTCTTTTCTAGGCACACTTACAATCTGCTTGCCTCCAGCTGAGGTAGTCCTTCAAATTCTGGTTGCTGGGATACAACACAATTCGTCCATCAAATCCTGGTGGGTACAGAAGCTGCTGGTCCTTAAAGTAATCCTTCCAATAGAAGACGTAACTTGAGGAAAACTGGGAGACCACATGAGTCATGAACTTACTTGCAAACACAGAACAAGAGAAAAAAAGAAATAAATACATGAGTGTGATTATATATCTGTGGTTATCTGAGGTATCAGTGGTGATAAGTAGCAGAGAGCAGCATTTCTTAAATCATGGCCAAACAGATGAGGGATGGCACAGACACTTCTGAACAATAGAGGTACTGAGAACTGTAACACTACCTTAAAAGAATGTCTGTTCATAATGTTTTGATTGTTTATATAGTAAGTTGTTTATATAAACTTTTTACAAGCTCTGTATTATTGAACATATTTTCCTGAAATATCACATGTAAAGAATCCATATGGAAAACTTCAACTAATTGCAGTGTAAGCACCAGCCCTCCTCCTAACCTCTGTGTGTAGGTAAAGTCAAATCTGTGGAAGAATTATAAAGAGATGTTAAAAACATGTTCACTTCAGTATCAAAGCAGCTGTTACCTTGCTCTTCTTTTAAACCACCTGCTCTTCTTTTTGAAAACAAAACTATATTCATCACTCTGTCCATAAGCAATAGCAATATCCTCCAGTTCTTGCATCACTGTCTGGGCACACTTGGTCATCAGCTGCAGAGCACGGTCATCATTTGGCTTTTTGAATTCATGCTGTTCAGAAAACCTTCAAAGCAAAAATGGTTGCATAAGAATCCCTCAAAAAGCTACTAAAAATGCTAAGCCATTCATTTTCCTCATATTTGCTTTAGTTGAATATTGATTTCCAGTATCCTGTCAATACTGACAAAAGAATTCCCTTCTTCAAAAATCCTTGTTATCCACTCTGGATAACCCATTCTCTTTCCCACCAGTATCTGATCCTAACCAGTCTTTCAAAGCAGCTGGCTTACGTATTTTAATTGGAAATGGATAACAAATACTACTTTCTGTAAACTCCCTTTCTCACTTCAATATTCAGTCCAATATTCAATATTCTTCAATATTCCAATGTCTTCAATATTCAGTCCAATAAGGGCAGCATTATCAATGAACTTGTCAAAACTCAAGAGCTGTACCAAAACCAGAGATAATATCCCAACAAGAACCTGTGTTATCTATCAGCTGAGGGAACTGTGCCCTATTTATGCCGAGGGAAGGCGAATACCACACAAACACTGACTCCAGACACCAATACACATCCCTGCAAAGCAGCTGCTGTCCCTCCCCAGCACATCCAAGGCGCTGGAACCATTTCCCTACCGGGACCATTCCCTACCGGGACCATTCCCTACCACCTGGCCCTGAAACCGCCCGTGAAAACAAAATCCCGGTGGAATTCTGTGCCCTGAAGAGGCCGGGTGGGGAACACGAGGATCTGTAACCCCGCACCCGCAGGACTCGCACAGGCCGGACAGGAACAGCCCAGCGCAACCCGGGCACCACTCCGGAGCCTGCTCCCGGCTCTCAGCCCGCACCCGCGGTGTGCCCGCAGCGCCGGCCCGGCCCGGCCCGGCCCGCCCTGCCCGCACCTGTGGAAGTTGCGGCCATCCAGCCGCACCACGATCCAGCAGTTGGGCAGGACCGTGTCGTCCGCCTCGAAGTCCCGCACGTACTCGAACTTGCTCTTGGCCATGGCGAGGCCGCGGCGGCAGCGCAGGGAGCTCCGGGAGCGGCCGGCAGCGATGGCCGCGGCCGCCCGGCAGCAGCGCAGCATGACCGCCACGGAAGCGGAAAGAGCAGCGCCGAGCCCTTCTGGGCGGCCCGGAGCAGCGCTCGGTGGTGCCGGCGGAGGGCGGGCGGAGCCGGCGGGCGGAGCGCGGCGCGGCTCCGGCAACGGCGCCCGTGGCGGCTGCGGGGCGGGGAGCCGGGGTGCCGTACGCCCCGGTCCGAGCGCCCCGAGCAACGAGCACGGGATGGGCGGTCGGGGCGGCCCCAGCGGTGGGCGCGGGACCGGGGGACAGCGCGCCCGAGCCGGCGGGGCTGGGGCTCGGTGCGCGCCCCGCGGTTGGTGCGGGATGCGGGGTCGGTGCGCGCCGGGGCCGCGGGGCCGCGGGGAGCGTTGGCACAACGGTGGCGGCGGCCGAGGAGCGGCAGCGGAGCGATGGAGCGCAGGGTCAGGCACTGCCGCTTCCGCGCCCGGGGGAGCCCCGCCTCGCCCCCCAGTCACAGAGAGGTCGTGGACCACCTCGGAGGGCTGCGCGTCCAAGTGCAGGAGCATCCGAACCGGCCCGGAGCCAGCGAAGGAGCAGCGAAGAAGAGCAGGTGCATCTCGGCTCAGGCGGCGGTTGAGAAGGAGGCCCAGAGTGCTATCAGGAGAGAAAGGGACCATGAAAGGGGCAGCGGTGACCGCCAGAACGAGGAGAAGGTCCTGGAGCAAACTGGGAATAAGACCTGGAGAAGAGCTACAGTCCAACCAGAGCGACCCAACGTAACCTATGAGGCCCGCCCACTGAAGATGGACAAGAGCGATGCCCCGGCTGCATCCTTGTGCGAGCTTGGGAACCCTCCTCAGGATCAGAATATTCCGGTCTTGTTTCAGCCCTTACCTCCCAGGTCCCACGTACAGCTCCAAGGCCCTCTGCCCTCGCAGCTGATGCATGTGACTCCAGTGCCGGTAAACCAAGTGTCAGTTCAATTGCAGCCTCTACTGCAGCGGCCAAAGATTGACACAAGAAACGTTCCCCTCACAGTCCTGCCCTCGGATTCAGGTATTCTGGTCAGAGAGCTTGCAGGGTGGCACGCAGGTGACACTCAGTGGCACGCAGGTGACAGGTCATCAGGCAGGAGAACACAAGTGGAAAGGACATGTTAGAAAACCATCCCTTTGCACAGCTCTTGCACAGCGCAAGACACAAAAACTTGACGGGAGCACAGAGTTCTGTATGGGTTTGTTACAATCAAGGCAGTTTTGTAACATTGTTCCCTGTCTGCATTGAAACCCTTAGGACAGTGCTCAGAATTACACTGAGTTGTGATTGCAGTTTTAAGGTCAGGAATCTGCTTGATTTTTAAAACTATAAGGTACTCTATACCTCTCTGAAAAAACCTGGACGTGTTAAATGAAGAGCATTTTGAAACATCTCTATTAGAAGCTATTTTTTTTTAATATCTAGACTTTCAAAATTAATTACTTAAGTAAGGTCTTAAAGACTTTTTCCCTTTATCAGTCATGTGAAAAGAGTTAATTTCTAAACATTTTTCAGGAGGAAATTGCTTGCTCAGGGATTGGTTTTAAGGGGCCAGCTCAGTTTAAATGCAGCCTGTGTTTACAAAGAGCCAAAGCCAGGTATCATGTAATAAACATTAGGGAATGCAGGATCTTCCAACCAAACAAGTGTCCAAATCCAAAAAAAAAAGAAAAAGAAAAATTATCTACATATATATATATATGTATATATGTATATATGTGTATATATATAAACCACTCAATAAAACCCAAGCAGAAATCTAAAGCAGCAACAAGCGTGGTTGAGAAGGCAGGGACTGCATAGGTGTGGGACTCTCACATCCTTAGTCCTAGCCCTGCATCCTTAGGGCTTTGGTTACATAGTTCTGGTGGTGCTAATCAATCTGGAGTAGTGTGGTGTGTGCTATATAGTGATTAGTTTATAAATTCATAAGAAAACAAGCCAACTGAAATCCAAACTAGTGTGTTAGCAGTCCCTTTTTATTTCTTTTTTTTTTTTTTTTTAATTATACCTGATAAAAGCCAGGTAACTGCTCCTTGTGCAGTGACTCAGTGAAGGGCACTGGAGGATTTTGTAGGAACTGCTCTCCAAATGTGCACTGAGTTTCATCTGTTCCAAAGCTCCGCTGATGCTGTTGCCAAATATCCTCTGGGTGTAATAGTGAGTGTGACCTGCTGTATTCCCTGGAAGGTGATATCTTTCCTTGCCTTGTTGCACAGGGATGCCAGACACTCCATTCAGCAAGACCAAAAGTGGCCGTGTGAAGCGTCCCATGAATGCATTCATGGTGTGGGCCCGGATCCACAGGGGTCCTGTGGCCAAAGCCAACCCAGGTGCCAACAATGCAGAAATCAGTATTCAGCTCGGCCTGGAGTGGAGCAGACTCACTGAAGAGCAGAAGCAGCCATACTATGAGGAAGCTAACAAAATAAAAATGAGGCACAGGGAGGAATTTCCTGGTAAACATCTTAGTTTTTACCTGAATGCTTTAGAAGTGCAGGGATTTTTGGAAAATTGATATCTTGCATTATAGCAATTAATAGAGATAGAAAAAAAATTAAAGATACTTCAAGCACAGAATCCTTCTGTGTGCTTGAAACTATGAATTTGTTAAAGCATCCAAAATGCTGGTGCTTAGAACACTGCAGCTACGGCAGCTCTTCTGAATGCTTTAGTAGTCTAATGGCCAGAGAGTGATTTTGTTGTGAATGTGGCCTGCTGCATCAGTTTCCTTGCTCCAGGAGCAGCTGCCCAGGTGGCCTGTGATGACACATGCATCCATTCCTTAAAAGCAGGAAAGGGAAATGTTACAGGAAGCACAAACAGCATTGTGTTCTGTGGGATTCTTCAGCATGTTGACTTGAGGTTCCCACATAATGGTGTGGAACATGTTTCCCAGCCCTTTATCAAGTGTTAAAATTTGTATCCTTCACAAATTCATTTATCCAGAAAACAATGGAGCATAAGTACTTTGAACACTTTTAAAAAGCTGTTGAGATACCAGGTGTTATGATCCTTTCTTCCTATGTATGCTACTCATTCATGATCCTGCCTAAGGTGTCATAAACAAGGAGAGGAGCATCACTCTCCCTCTCTCCTTGCATCTTTCAAAAAAAGAAAAAAAAAAGGCATTTCTTTAAAGTTGCTTTAGGAGTTAACCTGTGTAAGGAACCAAGTAGCTCAGTGTAAATTCATAATATATTCTTATGTCTGTTAGTGTTTGCTTAATGTTGTTAGGCAAAGGCAAGTGTGCTCTTCCAAAATCTATCCAGGGTTCCCAGTAGGTCATATATTCTGTTATGTCTTGTAACCTGCAGATACATGTGAGACTTAAGGAAACAATGAGGAAAGACCACATTTTGAATGGTTATGATTTTCCTCCACACTGAAAGCCCATGGTACAGTGAGCGTCATGTTCTCCTCAATGTGGTTTCCTTAGGGCCACATCACTCCACAGTGTTCAGTATTTCTTTGTCTCACAAGCAGCTACTACTTGGTAACTTCTAAACAATACCCAAATATTTCTATTTCATTTCCATCTCCAGTAAAATTCCCCATTTCCAGCTCATCAAAACAAGTGGAGCATTACCCTTGCCTAAAGAAGCAGGTATTGGATTTGTCTTACCAGATCCTTCAGAATTACAAATAACATAGGTTTAGGTAAATAATGAAACCATCCAGAACATTGGATGTCTGCATCTTTTTTTCATCTCTGACAGGTTGGGTTTATCAGCCGAACAAAAAGAAGTGTTCTCCACCGCCTGGCTCTACTGCATTTCCGGGCACTTCCCAGAGTACCATGACTACAAATCCAGCTGGCACCCTTCCCTTCTCATCACCTACTTGCTCTTTTGTCAACTCCAATGTTAAGAACAGTATTGGACATCCAGTCTGTGAGTTTTCAGCAGTGAATTATTTTAAAAATTCAGAATTTACTTGTTCCAGTGAGAGTTTGTATTTACAAGAGCAGGTAGTGACAGGGCAAAGAGGAATGGCTTCAAAGTGAAAGAGAGTAGGTTTAGATTAGATATTGGGAAGAAACTTTGCTGTGACAGTGGTGAAGCTCTGGCACAGGTTGCCCAGAGAAGCTGTGATTATTTACCAACACTTCCTTTCTACTTAAGATGTTAAGCTACAGCTGCTTCTTTCCCTTGTTTGGTCTCCACCTCACAGACACCCTGGAAGGATTTTTCTTTTTACAAAAGATCCACACTGGCAGTGAAATCATGTGAGAGCCCCCAGACCAGTGTAAGAGCTGATCTGCATATCATATTCCTTAGAGAAGGAGCTGTGGCTCTGTCAGTGCCTGGATAGTGGATTTCAACAGAAAATAGCTCATATCCAGGCAATGGCATTTTCCTCTTTAAGCATCCTGGAAAGGGCTGCTTTCTTTGCAATGAGACAGGAAAATTAAATGCCTGATTATGCTGTGTGGTAACACTTAGAGATATTAAAATAAAAGAATACTCAGCTTTGTTCTGGTGAAGTTCTGAGTGATGTTTGAAAATTCCTATGCAATGTGTTTTGAAATCTTTCCCTAAAAAGGCAGGCCTGTTGATGAGGTGTGATTTGAAAGTGTACACAGAAGTTTGTGCTCTGCAGAACATTTCAAAGTAGAATTTTTCTAGTGGTTACATTCTTCGATGAAATGGGGAAACATATTGGAGATTATATAGGACATAACAGATTTGTTATCAATTTGGCTCACTTCACATCAGTAGACTTGTGAGGTCTATGGAGCTGAAGGCACACTCTACCCCATGGTGGGGCCTTACCAGGGCAAGACAGCCTCACCAGAGGCCAGACCCTCATTAGCCAGTTCCTCCCGCCCCGGATTTCTGTGGAACAAAGCTTTAATTGTGGGCTCCAAACCCATCTGTCACATTAGGTATATGATAAGAGTTGCTGGGAAGTGTTTCAGGGGGGAATTACTCTGTCTGTACCCGGAAATGCTGTGGCTTGCTATGATGCTGTTTATCAGAACTCTGTGTTCATGTCTGATAAATAACTGTTTTGTTTCCTGAAGGTGAATCTCCTGCCATCCACCTGCCAGCTTCTTCCATCCAGCACGCTGGGCCCATGACTGTTTTCCAGACCACGGCTGCAAGCACATCAGTGGCTGTTGCAGTTCCGACCTTGCCCCTGCGCTCTGGGGTCTCATCACAGCACTTTCCTGAACCTGCTCAGACAGAAGCTTTTGTGCCACCTGGGCTCAGTTTCTCCCTGAAGAGACCTGCACCTGTTTTCGCTGAGAGCTTCAGCAGCAGAAACCCAAATAGTATCAGCAGCACTGGTGGCAGGTTTTCTGTCTCTAACAGTGAGATCCCTGGGATTTCTGGTTTTCCTAGAGGCATAGCTCTTCCCCAGGCTACCCCTTTTATTCCTTCACCTGCCTATGTGTCTGCTCCCATTGGACAACCAGCCAATTTGTTTGGAGGAACTCCTCAGTTTCCATTTTGCCACCCCTCCTTTATACCTGGACCTCGCTGTTTCCCCTCAAGGTAATGAAACCATTTCAATACCAGTAAGAAAACATGCTGAAAGGCAGAGAGTCTTTTGACTTGCAGACAGCAGGTGGAGCATTCAGAGTGAAAGGAGCTCTTACCTTCCTGTAGCTGCTGTGTGATGGGACCCCTTGGCCTCAGCCTGCTCGTAATACGTGCTCGGTTATTGAAGGCTCCATTGAACTATTGCAGTAATTGGCACTCCCAAGGCCATGGAAAACAGAAGTATCTTCTTTCCACCTCATGGGTCTAAGTGCAGCTGATTTTGGCAGAAGAGCATTAGGTAGAGATAATGCAAATATACTTTGAAAACGGTCAGATAGAATTAAAGTAGGTGTGTCCTGGAGATGTCTCCTGGGTACACTATGGTTGCCTTAAGTGCTCATATTTTTGAAACCCAGCTTGGTGGGAAGTGTCTGCAGAATTCTGGTGTAAGTAGCAATTCCTAGTTCTTCCTTTTCAGTCAATCAGAGGTCCCCTAATCAAAGTATTTCCAAGCTAACATATGTAGTGTCCTGTGGGTATTTGCTAGGCTGAGCATGCACGGGAAGCACCAGTGCCCTGGTGCAGTGGGCAGTTCAAACTCCAGTCACCTGATGCTTTTTCTTTTCAGAGCATCATTTTTCTTTCATCACTGTGCAGTAGCAAAGCTAACAAACTATTATGATTATTAGACTTAAATTTTACCTGTCTATACACTGCTTATTCCCACTAGTAGCAGCAACCAATATGTTCCTTTGGCAATAAGACCACCTGGTCTTTAGTTAGGGCTAATGATGAGCCACCACACTCAGGAGAACTTTAGGAGCTGATAAATGCAATAGAAGAAATTTCTGGTTTTGAGGTCCTTTAAAGAAACACAGGACACATATTTGCAAAATTGCTAAAAATGATCTTTGCACAGTCTTGGTGTTTGAAATGAGATGGTTTTGTGAGGCCTCTGAGAGAGAAGAGGATTCTTGTAGCATAAAAGACTGTTCTGATTTTACACATTAAAGGACTGCTGAAGACTGACAGCTTTACTAATGCCAGGGTCTTTCTGATACAATGGTTTGTAGGTCCTCTGTCCTATAAACTAATTTATTGCATACAAGAGTCATGATTTCTGAACTGAAAGTGCAGATCTATGCACTGAAAATTTAAGTATTAGATTGGAATGATGAATTGTCCCCTTGAAGCCTCAGTAGGTATTGTATCAATGTCTTCACAATGCCTGCACTGTAGGGCTGTATTACTTCTTAGCATATTTTGTTTTCCTCACAATGCAGTAAATTTCTCTAAAACAACTGTAAATTACAATCCCTGTGTCATTCTGCATCAGAATAAAAATTCAAGAATCTGCCACTGGAGGACTACAGTTCCATTTGACATAGTAACTTCCTGCAATTTACTATGTGGTTACTTTTTAAAAATTTATCACTGTGAGTTCTTTAAATATTAACATTGAGAACCACATATTGGGCACAAGGATTCTCTGTCCTGTTTGATAACAGTATAACAGATGCAAGGACTCACTAAAATTTATAAATAAGAGCGTTTTACCCCAAGTCTGTCACAAATTTTGGCATACAGAAATTACACAAATTGGCTTTTGATGCTTTGTTTTATTAATCCATGTATGTTGGTTAACTCACTGCATGCTGGTTTATCCATGGTATTATTTGATTGAAAAATACAGTGGGGTTTATGTTTGTTCTCAGAGGAACCTCGTGTGTGCATGAGGTTGGAGAGATGCTTATGCACAGAAATGGAATCTGAACGATTCTTGTTATGGCCCTAGTGCTGAAATTAGGCATGGTTTTAAATTTATATGTTTTTAAAAACAGAATAAGCTGAGTAGCACAGAACATCAGTGTCATTGTGCAGCCTTGCATTTCTGAAAGCCAACCTTGAATCTCTTCCCTTGCAGCACATTCCCACTCAGAGCTCCATTTGGCTACGGGAATTTCTCCAGCTCGGTGCCTCAGTGCTTTGGCTTTTATGAAGAGAGGAACCAGAGGCAGGAGGTGATATTTTCCACTGTGGATGAAGACTATCGTTTCAGGGCATACTCAGAAGAGAGGCTACATGAGAACCAGCGTGTCTGTGGGACCCCTGAAATTGTTCCCTGTCAGAGCACCTGCAGTGAGGAGCGGGTTCTGAGCCCCCTGCCACAGCTGGACGTGGAAGTGGTAGAGAAGGTTTTGCCATCCCCTCCATCTACTCCTTCCAGCAGTTACATTGTCAATGTAACTGACAGTGATGAGGAAGAGGAAGTAAAGTTTTTTCAAGTATTGTAATTTTTAAAACGTATAATAATCCAGAGAAATATTATAGAATGGGAAATAAATGTTTTCCTCAACACCACCTTTTCAGTCAATGTGTTCAATGGGAAACCCATGTAGCTTTAGTAAGCTGCACAGGCCATTTTGAAGAGTCAGATGAGCTGTTTGGATAAAAGGAAAGTCTTATAAATAGCAGAAAATGTCTGTTCATTTCTAAATTCTCATTGAAAGCTGGTCTGGCCTGCAGGAATGCACATGGCCAAATGTATAAATTCCTCCACAAGTATCTTTCAGGGTATAAACCAGCTGTTTGTGAGATTATTCTCTAGATCTAGATCTTTTTATAGCCTGTGGGGTAGGATATTAGACATATTTCAATGCACCAGAACTAGAATGATACAAAACTGTTGTGATTAATTCTACCAAGCCCAGAGAAAGGGAAGACTGGTTTAACACATCCTGGACATACTAATGGGAAACTACCTGTGAGGGTGATCCCTCTTCCCCTCCCAGCTCGAGCTGATGTCCTGGAGAGTTTGTTGGGGGTCTGTGTCTGCAGGTTGGTGTCACTGCAGCCAGCCCTCAGCTGAGCTCTCTTGAAGGCTCTCCTGTCTTGTCTACAACAGAAGTGGAAGTTACACAAACAACCCACTCAAACCTGGCTTCCTCTGCACGTCTGGCAGCCCTGCAGCTGGGAAAACATGATCAAAGAGGTTTTTGCTTCCCATTTCTAGGTAATTTTCAGCTCACCCACAAACATTCCCTTAATGCAGATTTTCTGAAGTGACAACTACCTGTGCTGTTACTTCTCCTGAAATGTGTGGTGGCCAGGGTAGGCAGGGCCAGTGCCTTGGTGACTGTGTGCCCTCCTGCAAACCTTCATGGCAGTGCAGAGGGTAACTGGGACAAAAGAGGAACATGTTCTACTCTCTTATAATTATTTTCTTCCTTACTGTTTACCTTAAACACCTTGCATCCTTCTCAGCTTGAAAAACAGGTGAAGATTTTCTGTACAAAAAACATTTTCTGTTTTCCTCCTTCTACTGTAAAAATGTAAAGACACTCATTGCTGCCCAGAGCATCATTGCTATCCATTTACAGACACAACTTTTTCCTCCAAAATTAATTACTGGACAGTTTTATGGACTGGATGTTATTAAAAGCCCTTGTGCTGTTGTGCCTGTTTCTCTTATTAGAATTAACTATTTCAGTCACAATCACTGTTGTGCTGGAGAAGTTTGCAGGCAGCACAGAAAGGATTATAAGCATTTCACATGTGGAAATAGAGTTAAAAAGATGCATCTGCAGATACAATCATCTTCAAGTTCACTTTCCTGTAGGAATGAGACAAAAGGCATAGCAGAAAGTGGTAGCAGTGACCCACCCTTAAAAAGAAGCACAGGGAGTGCTTTGATACCCTTTTGCTATCAGCACATCAGGACAAGCCCTTGTCTAGCTCCTGATCATCTTACAGCACTTCTCCCTCTTTGGCAGGACAGCTGCTCCAGGGCCTTCCAAATATTCCTGCTGTCCTACATGGGTGGTGGAAAAGCAAAGCTAAACAGAATATTCTGGGTCAGCTGAAGCTGCTCTCAACTGTTAAGACACTGGAAAAAGGAGTTAATTCTTGAATATCCAGTTTCCTTCATGGATTCACAGCCTCCTTCCTTTGATCATTTCAAATGATCTGAACCAGAAGAATGTTCTGTAAAATGGGAGATTTCACATTCCGCTCAAGTCAGCCAAAGTTGTAACATTTCTCTCATCAGTGAGAGTGTCTGTAATGCCGAGGTCAGGCAGGACAGTCCTCTCCCTTCTCCTGCTATGACTTTGATTCTGGGTAATGTTTCCTTCAGCGTCAGCAGGAGTCTTCTCAGAGCACTTTGTTCCACAGCCTTCCCTAAGAGAGGGTCCCAGTGAAATATTACTGGGCTCTGATACACGTCTCAGTCATTCTCTGCTGCTTGAATGTGCACTTTCCTCTCACTAGGTCCATTTCTTTCTAGGTGCCTAATTCCTGATTTACTATGAACAAAGGGAGAATGGTCATCTTTTGCTCTCCAGATAACACAATACCATTAAATCATCCTGAAAATTGCCGAGCAAGTGCAGAACCCCCTTTGCAAAAGTTCTGTCATCAGCTTTGCCCTGGGGAGGCTGAAACACCTCATTGTTGAGCTTAATGAGGGACCCTTGCTCAGAGGCTGCTGCTCTGTGCCTTGGCCACGGCGGATGTGACAGATGAGGGAACAGAGCAGACTTGAAATCCTCAGCTGATACTCTTAATCAAGCACTTTGGATCCTGGAGGAAATGAGTCTGTGACTGTGTAATTCTTAGACAACCAGAAGTCTGACCTTGTTCTGTGAAATCCAGCAAATGTCTGGCTGACTTTGGGGAAGAGGTTTTGAAGAGGTGGGCACAGGCAGGATCTGACTCACCCTGTGCCAGAAGCACCATTATAACACCTGAACCCTGTTAATCAGCCTAAAATACCCTGAATTTTTCCATGCAACAATGTCTCAGTAATGTAAATGATATATGATAGATAGATAGATAGATAGATTAACCTATATATAACCACAGGCTGTTGTTATATTTTTATACAGGGAGTTTCTGGTGGTTTTAAAGTGAGATATCTGTTCTCATATTACCAAGATCCAAAGGTAAAAATATCACTATATAACAAATGCAAATATTACACTTATTTTATTTTTAGGATACTTGAACGCTGAAAACAATCACAAGCAAACAGTTGTTGGCCTAAATATCTTAATATTCTTAAAATAAAGCTCATTTTATTACATTTTGTGCTTTTTTGAGCTGATCTTCTTTTAGATAAGTGTATCAAGCAGTCCCTGTGAAGATTTGTTATACTGAGAAGATTTGTGACAATCTTTTAGTACAAGTATACATATTCCTCATAAAAGCGTTGGTTTTTCCCCTTTGGGTAGGCAGAAATTTTATGCAGGGATGAAAGCAGAGTAGCTAAATTTGTGTCTAAATTTGGCTTGCATTTTTACTTATTTATAATATAGACATGCACAATAGTGCCATTGTTTTCTTCTATATTACAGGCATCTATAAATAAGCAGGGTAATTCACAGGAAAATAAAAATCAAGAATTCCCTTCAGGATATTCCATATGACTAGGAAAGAGCTGAAATTTTGCCCCCATATTTTTTGCTCCTCAAAACAAGAAGATTTAGTTGTGCCATGAAAATTTGTGACCTCTCTATGGATCAGCTAAAATGTCACTATAAGCCCTCTCACCCTGATTATTCCCTCTAGGTATCCCTATAGTGCCTGACTTTCCTCTGCCAGGGTGATAGCAGGAATAAAGTGACTTTCACAAGATCAGAGAGATTCAGTTTGTGAAGTGCTGGGGGACAAAGGGGACACATGTCAGATACAAACCAAAATGGTATCTGCAAATGGGAACAGTCACATTTCCTTTGGGCAGCTGTGGCAGGAGCCTGCAGAGACCTTCAGTACAAAAGAGATAAATAATCCTCTGGACAAGAGATAAAATCATTACTGTTATCTGGCAAACCTTTATTTTGAAGGGAGTATTCACTTCCTACCAGCCTTGATTTACTTACACACTGAAAACCTACCCACATGCAAATTCTCCCCATTTCTCATTTCCCCGGTGGTTCACCTACACAGAGACTTTAAGTACAGAGATGAATGGAAAGGGTTGAATGGATAATGCAGATCAATGTCTGTCTGAAGGCTGTGGCTAAGAGGTAATGGCTCTTCCTGCCACTCAGAGCTGACCCCATAAAAATCCATGTCAGCCAAGCCTTGCAGCCTCGAGTGGGGCTGCAGTTGAGCTGGCAGTCACACAGGGGAGGCAGCTGCTCTCCGTGGGCTCAGCATGTGCAAGGAGCTCCTACAGCACCACAGATTTCCCCAGTGTTTGCAACTGGTAACCTCAGCGTGGCCCCACTAACCTGGACTCTCCTGTCCTGGTGTGACCCGACCCCACGGGCTAATTCAGCAGTGAGACACAGTCGTGTCAGCTCCCTGAAGGGCAGAGATCCAACGAAGAGATGATGTGTGGACTTCAACCCTTGGCTCAGCTCTGAAGGATGCAGGAGAAGACAGGGATGCTCCTTTGGGAGCCTCATGGCGATGATTGGATATCCCTGATGGGCAGCATCGGCAGTATGAGCTGTGGATGTTCCCAAATCCTTCCTCAAGCCTGGCCCTCCCGTCGACCACAAGGGGAGAGAGGCAGTGAACATCCTTTTGTTTCTGCCCTTTCATAAATAAAAATCTATCCTGCATCCCTTCAGCTGTCCAGGAGTAATGTATTTCCCAGGAAAGGAGAAATTTAGGGTATCTCTAGAACCGCGGGAACAGCTATGATAAGATTACACATAAATATAGCAAACAAATAAATAAACAGCTCTTGAGCTCCTTCCTTCCCCCAGCTCTCCCCTTCTTCCTAGCTTTGGAGGCACAATGGATTTATTTCCGTGCTGGCGAAGGCGCTGGAGGGGAGGTTTTGCAGAGAAAGCCCCAGGGAGGTGCTCAGAGCCCAGCGCAGCCCCCAGCGCAGGGCAGGGCCGGAGCGCCGGGAGCATCCCGGGCTGTGCGGAGGGAGAAGAAGAGAGGAGGGGGCTGCCGGGCGGAGCCGTGGCGTGCTGGGAGGGGACAAGCGGCGCCGGGCGGGTTTATAGGGCGGCGGCGGAGGGAGCGGTCCCTGCCCGGAGCCATGCGGGGCCGGGGGCTGCTCTGCGGCATCGCCCTCTCGCTGCTGCTGCGGCCGCCGCCCCGTGAGTGCGGGGTGCCCGGCCCGACAGCCCCGCGCCAGGGCTCCGGCTGCGGGAGGGAGGGAGGGAGGATGGATGGGTGCGTGGGAGGCTCGGGGGATCCTTCTCCTACAACCAGCACAGAGCTCCCTCTCCTCTCCCGGCCCGGCTTGGCGCTGCCTGAGCGCGGGGTGCGGAAGGGCCGGGGATGCTGAGGCGCTGCTCTTGTCTCCGCAGCCGCGGCCGCTGAGGTGCGGCTCCAGCCCGAGGTGGTGCTGCCGCGCTGGGCAGCCCCGGGTGGCCCCGGCAGCCCCAAGGTAGGTCGCGCCTGGTTCCTCTTTTGCTTTGTTTTGTTTTGTTTTGTTTGCAGACCTGCCTGTGCGGGGGCCGGGGGGATGTCGCGGGTAGCACAGCGCCTGGCAGGGCGCGTTTTGGGTTTGTGAAGCTGCCGGGATGAGCCAGGAGCTGCCATAGCTCCTGCAGATCGCAGGAAAGGCTGTGTGAGCTGGCTGAGCATCTGGGAGCTGCGTTCACCCTGCCCTCTGCCATGCCTTAAAGCCTCGATCGGTATTACCTGATCGGTGTCTGTGAAACGGGAGCCACACAATCCGTGGCGTTTGGGGAACAGCTGGATAGAAGAACCTGCTGTAGAAGATAAGCTCAGAAAACCATCTGTGTCCTGGACTGCATAAAAAAAAAGGTGTGCCCGGCAGGTCAAGGGAGGGGATTCTGACCCTCTACTCGGGTCTGCTGAGACCCCACCTACAGCGCTGTGTCTGGGATCCCCAGCACAAGGAAGATATCGAGCCAGGCCAGGGTTGGGCAGGGAGGATGCTCCAAGATCTGTAACACCTCTCCTATCAAGACAGACTTGGGAGAATTTGTGTTCATCCTGGAGAGCTCTCTGGAAAGACCTTGTAGCACTTTACCTAAAAGAGCAACAAAAGAGAGAACCTTTCACAAGGGTGTGGAGTGACAGTACAAGGGAGAATGGCTTTAAGCTGAAAGAGGGCAGGTTTAGATTAGCTATTTGGCAGAATTTTTTGATTGGGAGGCAGTGAGGCACTGGGAGAGGTTGCCCAGAGAAGCTGTGGATGCACCATCCCCAGGTATGTCCAAGGCCAGGCTGGATGGGGCATGGAGCCATCTTCCCTAGTGGAAGGTGCTCCAGCCCAATGGCATGGGGATGGAACAAAATGATCTTTAAGAGCCCTTTCAGCCCAAACTATTTTCTGGTTCTGTGAATCCCAGCTGTGAGGGTGCTCCACTAGGTAAGAAAAGCCAGCCAGCAGCTCAGGTGGGTTTGGCTGTGTCTCAGACACCGTGTTAATACAGATCTCAACCCTGCTGCTGTTCCACGGGTGCTGAAGGGATGTGTCCATAATCTCCAGACTCTAAAAATCACTGAGGTCCAGACAACATCGAACACAAACCACAGGTCAGTTTCCCAGACTTGGTGTTGTTGCAACCAAGAAGTAATTGCAGTTGCGTGATCAAGAGAAAGAGGAAAGTCCACAGGGTGTTTTTTACATTGTGAACCAAAAAAAGGGAAACTCAGCATTATAGAGACATGCAGTTTCTCTTGAATATAGTGGTGTTATTTGGGAATTTATTAATGGGTGTTTTCCATATGATGAGACTTTCTAAAACTTTTCATCGTGTCTTATTACACACAAAAAACTCTGCAATGACTCTCTTGAGATCTTTTAGTTTTAAGATGCCCTTGTGATACTGCCTGCAAGTTTTGGTTCTGTTATTGATAGTGATGCAAATACATCTGGAGAGCATTTCCCCTTATATAAATTTGCTGGGTCTCAGGGGTTGCACTTGGTTTGTTTCAGGCAAGTTCCCACTGGCTCTGGAATGAGAGTTAGCAAAGCTTTTATACAGCTGGGCTATTTCATTTGCACAGCAATTGATGGGCTGAAGCGGTGGAATTACTGAAGGAGAAGGGAGGGGGATATTAGTAATAATGATATTTGCACAACCTTTGTGAAGAGATTTTAGGGTGATGGAGACCCTCAGCTATGGGCAAGGCAACCTTACACTGCTTTCATGTTAGTGAGTGAAGCACAGACCTACCCTGAGATGAACTGAGCACCTGTGATTTAGTAAAAGAAGCTCTTGCCTCTTGCAATTATCCCTTTCTGTATGTCGTAAATGTATTAACTTGTTTTGCATCATCTGGGTGGGCCTGATGCCACGTCCTGGAAACTGAAGGAAGGATGAGCAAAACCCAAAATATGAACAGGGAACAGATTAAAAGAGATATTTGTATTTGCAGAAATTGCAAGTGAGCGTATCTCCAGGCTGACAGAACATCCTATTCAGTCAGCCTTGCTTTCTTTCACTTTCAATGTTCTGTTCTGCAAAGTCTCCTCCAACAGTGATTTAGAAAATACTATAGATTAATGACTTCACCAACCCTCATGATTTCTTTTTTTCTTCCAGCTGAATAAAGTGCATTGTTATATTAATATGAGCTATTTCTCTTCTGGGAAATTTGTTCATGCATTTTCTCTACAAGAAAGCGTTCAGACTTGGAAACCCCAACCTGACTTTACATAGTGGTTCTGCTTTGAAGGAGGCAACACTGCAGACCTCAGAGCCTCTTCTAGCTGCTCCTCTAAAAGTCTTTCTCTGTGCTTTATGTCTCAGGAATGATCCTTTTTTTTTTTTAAATGTTGGTGTCAGTGTATGCATTTGCCATTGCACTAAGAAATTGGGGTGTATTCTGTTCAAACCAGCAGGCCCTGGGGAGAAGGGCTGAAATACTCTCTGTGTAATGGCTGGAGTCTGAGTCCAAGGGTCCCTCTTTGTTCCCTGCCTTTTACTGGCACTTTCTGCAAGTAAAGGAACAATGTGAAAATCTCTGGAAGAGGCATGATTCCTCTTGTCCTGAAATAGGCTCCTAAAAATGTCTTTCTGCTGTGCCAACAAAGGAAGCTTTGGTTAACTAGCTCAGATATTTGACTCTTCAACCTCTGGGGCAATCTGGGATGTCCTGTGATGGTGTTCTGAGCACAGCCTACAGCAGAGGGAGGCGCAGGGAGCTCTTCCCATCCAGCTGCACCTCCAAGCACTCCAGCACCAGGGCTTGTTGCCTTGCCTGAGCATTTTATTCCTCCTGAGACACCAGGTGGTGTCTCTAGCTCAGGTACAGCATCCCAGCAGATGCCTGTGCTGCTTCCTGGCTCTGCATGGCTGTGCTGGGGGATGCAGCAGTGTGCCTGGAGCTGGGAGCCACTGGTGCATCCCTTCCCTTCCTCATCACTCCAGGTCTGAAGTAGGAGGAAGGCAGAGGGTGGTTTAAGGTCAGCTGCAATTTCCAGTTTGTATTTGTGGATGTGTTGATAATTATGATGTATGAGTAACTGGCACCCTCTCTCCTGCACGCAGCATCCACTTCGAGCTGAAGTTACATTAAAGGCAGAAGGTCAGGAGCTCGTCTTGGAACTGGAGAAAAATAGGTAAGTGTGCCCTGCACTGTGATCCCACTTAAATAATGAGTAAGGATTACAGTGAGATCAACAGGAAAACCTCCACTGACTTCAACAGGGTTTTGATAAAGACAGGATGTGGAAGTCCTTCACTTTTTTCAAGGTTATTGCGAGTCCCCTCAGATGTTAATCAGCCAAGCAGCACACTATAGCAGAGCTTTGTCAGCAAAAAAAACAGATGGTGACCTGGCCCTCAGTGTGTAAACTTATTTTTACATCATAATTCTTCCTACATTAACTGGAAAATGTTGCTGATATGAAGCTCCCTATTTACCAAGTGGCTCAGCGCTTTAGTCACTGTGACTCTAATGAGGATTTTGTTTGCTGTGATCCAAAGAGGTCTTGCTCTGCTTCCTAGGAGAAATGATCTGACAGTTTCAATTCCATTAGTGCCCTTCATGATAAAGCAGACTGAAAAATTGTTTTTGCATTAACTGAAATGCAGAGCAATGCTGTGTGCTATCATAAGGTGTGATTCATACTGAATTCTGCTGAAGCTGCAGGAGATTAAGGCAGGGAGAAGGATTCTGGTGTGGAGGCCACCCCAGAGCCCCTCTGCCCTGTGAGTACTTTAGTTTCCAGTAGTGGAATAGCAGCTGGGAATTTAGCTGCAAGAAGTTTGTCTTTGCTCAGCAGTCCACTTGCACTGTTGGTGTTTTATTTATTTTTAAATGGGTTTGAAGACTTATCTCCGGAAATATAACCAAATGTTTGTCTTCTAGAATCAGAATAATCACCCTGTTTATATTTTAAATATATTTTATGGACATCCCAATCACAGAGATTGAGGGCTCAACTTTCCTCCTGAAAGAGTGAAGTGTCAAAAGATCTTACTGTTCTGATGGCAGTGCATATACCTAAGTGATACTCAAGGTGTTTTGAAGGAAAACCAGATTTTTTTTGCCACTGTCAGCAGTAAAACCTGACATGTGATGGCTGATGGAAGATGAGTATCTCCTGTGAGGTGTTTTCTGTAAAAAGTCACAAAAGCCACTGAGAGTTCCAGTGCTGCAAAAACAGGATGCTTTCATGCACCTGTGTAGAGCTAAACAGAAACAGCTATAAATTCTGTGGTTTTTAGCATGTTTCAGCTGGGAAAATAAGACCAGGTCCCTGAGCACTGCTAAGCCAGTCCTGTGTGGAGGAACAGCAGCTGCTGATGGCAGTGGTATCATGCCAGGTCTGAACTGAGCCTGGAAGCAGCACAACCTCTGATGCTGCTGGGGGCCTCCTTCCAGGACTGCCAGGGCTCGCTGATTCTGCACTTGCTATGCAAAGGTGAATTTTTCTGGCACAGCAGAAGCTGGCCAGAGAAAGGATCCTTGCTGAGTTGATCAGTTTGAGCTCCAAGCACAGTGATGTAAGCTCCAGGTGCTCACGGGAGCCGTGCCGTGCTATTTTCAGCACAGAAAAACCCTCTGCTGCTGTTAGTAAACAGAGTTATAATAATAGAAGGTTCCTATTGTGTTTATTTCCTGAAATGCATTTTCATTCATTGAGATGTATACACACAGGCTTGGAAGTGTGTGCACACACTTCCACTGCAGGATGGATCTCTTCACAAGTTCTGATGAAATACAGCAACTGGTTTGGAGCTTTTAATTTTTATTTTCTGTGGAAAATTCAGGCGATTCATAGACAGCAGTGCTTCATGTGGGAGTCTTGCCAGACCTCAAGTCCTTGCTCAAGAAAGGTGATGGTACAATCACAAAATGCAGTTAGTGGAAAGGCTCCTCTTCTCAGAGACTTGTGAAAGCTGAAGTAGTTTAGAGAATTAAATTAAAAGAGGAATGAAGAAGTCCCTGGGAACCCTGTGTATTTATCAGAATCCACAGAGCACTTTTAAGTGAAGGCAAACCTCTTCTCCTTATTGAAAAGTGTGGCAAGGCAGAGCCCAGCCTGGCCCCTCAGGTTCCCAGCCTGGGGTTGTTTCACAGCCCCCAGGAACTCATCACTGCTTGTTTTTCAGGGGAAGCTGAGGTTCTGGGTGAGGTTTGGGGTGCTGAGTAGCTGCAGCATCCAGCACTTCTTCTGAGAATAGTTTGTTTCCCAGGCAGCAGGTGAGAAAGTGAAACTCCCCAAGGGAGAGGTGTTCCTTCAAAGCTGTACAAAACCTGTAAGCTCCAGGCTGCAGATTTATATGGAAATGGGCATAAGAGAACTGCAACTTAAAGGAAGATACCTGAGGCTTTTTAAACTAAAATAAGCCTCAGAGTCCTCGGCCATTTAATTGCTCTGGTTTAGATGAGCCTTTGGAAACCAGTTTTGCTGCTGAGGTTGGTGCTGTGCTCCCCCTCTGTCCCTGGGCTCAGCACAGGGATGTGAATGCACCCACCTGGCCCACATTTTACTCTTGTATCCACATCCTGGACTCCCATCATTCAAGGAAAGCACAAAAAGACTGGCATCATTTGGGTTTGGCTGGGACATGATTTACCCAGTGGTTCCCAAAACTGGAAAGAAGATATGCCAAGCCACTGAAACTGCTTCAGGTGATGTTCTTGGTGGATCAGGCAGCCTTATTGCACACTCCCCACTCTCCTTCTGGAGAGATAACTAATAAAATTACTTTGAAAATTGGGGCAAGTGTCATAATCTGTATAGGGATGCACTAGCTTTGGAAGAAACATTCTAGTTTTGATATGTGGAAGAAATGTTCACACCATCCAGTTTCATATCCCATGTGAAAAGGACATCATGTTCATCCACAGAGGTGAAATACAGAAATTATTGCATATCTTGCTTCAGAGCTGTGCCCAACCCGGTGTTTTGTAATAAACTCATCACACATCTGCATTTGGGCTTCATATATTTGTGAATACAATTATTGAATTAGCAGTTAACATAATATTGCATTATTTCCTGTCCAGGCATTTGATAAGAAGTCAGAAGCACACTGGAGTTTCAAGCAGAGTTCAGACACACTAGCATTTCAGGATAATGACAAAATATATTGCTCAAATGACTCTGGCTTGTTTTAAATGACTCAAATCCATGTCCTGCAGCTGTGGGATTGGAAAGCTCAAAGCTACACAAACAACAAATATATGGAGAGCTGCCTATAAAGCAGCTTTAAATTTGGCTGGGGCTTAGGAGCGGAAGAATATGAGTTGCAAACCTTGGATGAAAAGTGACTTTTTTTTCAAAAGGCATTTGCAGTTGTTAATAAAAAGCAGCTTTGAGCCAAGGAGGGACAGGCTGAGAGCCTCTCACTGTGTGTGGCAGTACTGTCTGGTGTGAGCCTTGTGTTAGTGAAGACGAGAGCAGAAACCTGCATGAAATTTGTGTTCTCACCTCAGTGAAGGAAAGGGAGCAAAAAGAACCCTCTTCATGTCTCTCATGGGAAGAACAGACTTGGGAAAGGTTCTCTCAGCTGCCAGGGGTATTGGAGGCTTCTCCAGGGGGTGTCCCTGCCTGTGGGTGGATCCCTGGGACAGCCTGGGGCTGTTTGTTTCAGCTCCTTATTCTGGCCACTGCA
Source organism: Parus major (assembly GCF_001522545.3). Lineage (NCBI taxonomy): Eukaryota > Metazoa > Chordata > Aves > Passeriformes > Paridae > Parus > Parus major. The sequence continues at coordinate 4,462,167 of NC_031782.1, forward strand.
CAGGCTGGCAGAGCCCCAGGGGAGATGTGCAGGAACTGCCTGAGGACACAGCAAAGGAGGTTCAGAGCTCATCTGGTCTGACCTCAGGAGCCAACAGAAAGTTGGTTTTAGGCCACTCTGATAGGGAGCAGTATCATTTCCAAGCTCTGCTGGCCCCAGCTGGGTTGGTGACAAGCACTCCCACCCAGCCTGGTGCTCTCAGTGGTGCAGTAAAAAGATCTGTGTGTTGCCTGTATTCCTTTGTTTCCTGCTTTTGCACACTTCCAGGGCCTCTCCTACTGAGTGAGTGAGGAAGCTGCTGCCTGTTTCCGAGCAGGAAGGATATATGAGATTATTCCACTGATGGGCTATACATCATCAGTGTCTGATGGGCTTCCTTCATGGGCAGGGGTTAAGGGTTATGCAAAGGGGATAAATTGAGTTTATCCTGCTCTACTGTATCTTGGAATCATCAGAAAAACAGGGGTGGGACCTGGAAAGCCATAGCTGCTTTTCAGCTTCCTGATTCCCTCAGGATATTCAGTGATTCCTCTGTGTAGGGCAGAGAGGAAGAGACCAGGAAATTAAGCCTTTTAAATCTTTTGTGCACTGACTCATTATCAGCCAGTTTTCCATTTATTTCATTTCCTTTTTCCTCTCCAGGCAACCTTTATGGTTTCTATTGGTAAGCTGAGGGTCTGTGTGACAAATCTTGCTTGGGTCCTGCAACATAATTTACACAGTAAATGTCACAGATGATGTGGGTGGGAGAAGTGGGTCTTTAGTCTGTGATGCTTTCCCAAGCCTTACAAATGGCTTGTTTAGTTCCACCTGAATAGTTGGGAAGCCACTTTTTCCTTCCAAACTGCTGTGTTTACACAATAAACATGTTCTTAGCAAAAGCTCTAGAGGAAGGGAGCTTAAGCTTAAGCTCCAGTATTCATCTGGATGGAACTCACCAAGAAAAAAAAAATAATTTTGATTTCATTGGTTTTAAGAAGTGCCAGGTTTTGACTGCAATATTCCAGAGGTTTGAAATCTCCCATTTCCCACTAGTGATGGTTATGGAAAGCAGGCCTGCCTGCTTGTGTTGTCATGAGTCATGTGCTGGTGGTGTTCAAGATGGGGCCACTTCAGGTTTTGATAATAAATTCTGGCGTTAGGGAACATTTAAGTGACTGAGAGGCAAGAGTTCACATTCCCCTTCTTACTCTACTTGGATCCTGTTAGAGGCAATGGAGTGGGACCACAAATTGTAGATGGAAATCTCATGTCTAAAGTTTCTTGGGAAAATCAATTCCCTCCACCCCCAGATGCTGGCAGCCTGGCTGGACAGATTTATTGTGATTTGAGGAAAGGGACAGGGAAGGAGATGTAAGAGACTGCAGGCTTCACTTCTCTTAGTCCCATGACTGAAAAATCAATGTCGATGTTTCTCACGAGAGCTTCATGGACCATTTGGCTTTTGTTTTTTGGGAGGAAATAAAAACCATGTCCATCTCCTAGATACTGCTGGGTGTTTCTAAACTGGCAGCTGTCCATGTGGACTAGCCCCTCTGTAAAATGAACCCAAACAAAGTTGCTGATGGGACTAAATTGTTTAAAGTCCTTCTTGCTCTAATGAGTAAGAACATCAGAATGCTGCTGGGGCACTCTGGGCACCTGTGGGTGATCTCAGGCTGGTGCAACTGAGCGTGGCCATGGCAGCCCTGAGCTCCTCTTAGGCTTGTGCTGACAAGTGATGTTTTATATGCAAAACTGCTCCCATTTATCAGGAAAATGGGAAAATAGCTGTTCTCTCGAGCAGCTGGGAAATGTGCACTCCCTCAAGAGGACATGGCCATGCGAGCAGGGCCCCAGATTTCCTTCTGCTGTTTTTGGGAGTGTTTGGGTGTGACGTGCAGCCCCTCTTCCCCCAGCTGCTCCTCAGCAGTGGCCACATGAGCTGAAAGCCACGTCCTTTCCCCATCCCCAAGTGCCACAGGGGCAGCTGCCTGCCAAGAGAGCTGGATTTTCCCTGTGCCAGCCTGCCTCTCCTAGTGAGAACCACCTCAGTTGATGAGTGAAGGATGTGACCCTCTGGCAGTGCATCCCAGCAGAGCCAGGCTGCCCTGTGTCAGGGCAGGGAGCAGCCCAGGGAGGAGGGCTTTGTGTCAAACAATGATATCATTGACAGGCTGGAGCGGGACCAGGACGGCTCCACGACAGCCATCAGCAGGAACCAGCTCAGGCCATCTGTACATTATGGCACCGAGCCACTCTCCCTCTGTTTGGCTTCCTCACTTGTATTCAGCCTGCCTCCCAAGGCTTTCCGGGGAACAAATCCTGCCAAGAGCACGCTATTCCACCCTGAGCTTGGAGGCTGAGCTGGATCTTGGGGACTGACTGATCTTGCTGAAGGCTGGTCCCTGTTGGAAAGGTGAGGCTCTTTTAGAACATCCCAAGTGCTCGTGTGCAGCTTCCCCTGGCCCCAAACTGACTGCAGCTGCTATCGAGCTTCAGCAAAGGAGAGTGCTCCCATCCCAAACCAGCTTTTTCTCTGACTTCATCAATTCTTCATGCTGATAACTCCTCTAATGGGAGACTCTGTGCTGCCTTTTAGGAAGATGATGTGTGCTAGCGATCTGCCAGCTGCCTGACTGGATCTCAGAAGCCTTTAAGTAATGTTATTTTGCATCCAGGCTTTTGCAGCTTCAGTGTGAGCTGCTGGAGAAATGGTCACTGAGGCATGTAATGTAACTGAGAAGAAAAAATCAAATTGTGCAATTTTTTCCAGACTTTCCTTCTCCAGCAAGGAGGTGATCTGTGCTCTTCTGGAAACTTCCATTAGTGCTTTGCCAGGCTGAGCTCCCCTGGAATCAGCTGTTCAGCCTGGCAGGGATATTGTCCTGCAATGATGGCAGAGAAGGTTTTGGGGGGTGGGTGTTTCTCTGCTGTTTATCCTACAACTGGTACATGTGGAAAAGAGTCAAGACTGGTTGAGAACTCCGGTGCACTCCTACTGACAAGAAGGTTTATTTGCTGTTTATTTACAGGTTGGTGGAAAGCTTGGTGCTTGCTAAAGAAGTGAGTTGGGCTGGGAATGAAATTTTACAGGCTCTAAATAAGACACCAAGGGTGTTGCAAGATGTTCTGTTGTTTTTCCTCTTTCCTCACTGCCCTCCCCACCACACCCTGTGCAATCCCCTGTGATAGCCCTTTCTGGCAGTGCTGCAAGAGCCCCAGGGCCCCCCTGCATTAAGGCTGGGAACTATCTTCAAAATAGGACTGTTTCAAGCTCAGAATAAGAACCTGGCCTTTTCTTGGGGATGCTGTGGTGTAGAGTAGGAGTCTTGGAAGTTGCAACGTGGAGATGACACAGGCTTTCAGCTGAGCAGCTGTAGAAGTGTCCCTGAAAATTCAGGCAAAGCTCCTCAATCCACTCTAGGAGGGGCTGGAACCTGAGTGTGCAAGTGGGAAGGGATGTGCACACCCCTTGTGCTGTGTGGCCTCATGCTGTGCCCTGGGCTCTGGTGCTCAGCAACGGGGCTGGGCAGGAGCCACAGCTCTGAGGAGCTTCCTGGGCCATACTGGAGGGGAGATCAAGTGGCTATTCACGGCTAATGCTTTCCAAGGATAAAGGAGCAGGAGGAAAACACAAGCGTGCTTGTTTGGGAATGAAACAAGCAGGCTGTGCAAAGCCTCAGCTACTGGAAATCCACGGGCTGGTGTCTGGCTTTAATAGCATAGGGCAGATCACACTGCTTTACTGTCTGCCCCTGACACAGACCAGATACCTGCCAGAGCATTGCTCAAGGCAATTTCCTTTGACTTAATGCAATCTGTTGATTAAATATTTGTTTCATGCACCCTTGCTGAGCAAGCTGCTGCAGTCAGGGAGATGAAGGGAGTTATGTCTTGTGGGATGTTGCTTATCTTGGGTTTACAGACCTAGGACAGCTGAAGGCAGCAGCCTTGCCTTCAGATCACTGACAGCATCTGGTGATAAGAATTAACACATCAGAAAGACACAAAATGAGCTTTTCTGGGCTATGCTGAATTTTAAAAGTGGAGATAAAAGCTGCTGTTTTCCTGACATCAGATGCTATCAAACACAACAGTGGCACAGTTGTCTGTTGTTAAGCTGTGGGTTTAGCTGTCTGGGCCTTTGGACCAGGTGGGTGAAGCACTTTCAAACACTGATAAAAGGTTTCCTGTTGTTCTGGTGTAATTTAATTAGATATCACAGGGCACCCAGTCCCTTTTTTAAACAGAGATGCTTTCAAGGTTGATAAGATCTGACTGACTGGTACCAAAAGCTGAGATGGAAAAATCTTTGTGCTTGCTTGTGATACACCTTTCTTCATCCAGCTTAAAGAAATCAGGCAAAGAAAAGAAGAAAACTTTTTTCCTGCTTTCTAGCAGTTTATTTCTAAATCCTGGAGCATGACATGCTTTAAACAGGGGTGCAAAGGGATTGAGCTGCAGCTGCATCTGGCAACACATTGCCCAGGATGCATGTGGCATCCTCATGGATGGCAAATGTGACACTTTGGTGGCCTGACAGCACTGTGGGCTGCTGCAGGAGTGTGTTTCATCAATAGGCCATGTTCTGTGATCCTTCTCCAAATTTTTGCATGACAAACTATTGTTTTTAAAAACTGCTTTAAACCTACATTTTATGGCTGCTGAGATGGACACAGGATATGACCTTCTTGGTTTGGCCCAGATTTTGACTTGCTGTACTTTTTACATCACTGTTTAGCAAATGCAGATGTTTAAAAAGAAGGAGAAGGCTGTTTCCTCTGGAACAAAATCAAAATGCTTTCTATTCAGTGCACAGGAGCTCCTTTTATAGACTTTTGGTCTGATCCTGGGTTGAAGACAGGGAGAATATTGTGTACATGGGGATGACATGAACAAATTCAAATTGGGGAATCAGTATTTTCCTGTAACAAAGATGTGAACCAGCTTCTGGGAAGCTATTGAAATGAAGATACAGATTGATTTATGATCATACTCAGATTTGGACAGTGGAGACAGTCTGGGTTTGAGCTGAGGACTCACACCAGCACCCAGATGTCCTGAACTGACCTGTGTTGTGTTTGCTCTGCTGGACTTGGTGCTTTGAATTTAATCCCAGTATATCTGGGGCAATAGAGAGAAAACTCTGCACAGAGAGTTGTACCCATTAAGGGCCAGTGATTAGGTTGGGATGCTGGGTCTTTAAAAGTCCTCATGTAAAAATTGAGTTGTTCACTTGCAGCAGTTGGAATTGGATCTTGGTGCCTAATTGAACTCAGGGACAGGCTCTGTTATTTTTTATTTTAATAAATGGCTTGAAAGAGCATTTAGATGGCTTGTGGGGCCCTTCCAGGAGTGAATGTGCTCCTTAAGACATGCTCAGCTCCTGCCAGGGCAGCGGAGAGATGGCAGTGGCAAAGTGAGCTGTGCTCCCACCTTCTGACCCTCTGCCATCCCAGCGTGGTCTGCACAGGTAGCACAGCCCATGGTGATGGTCCTGCCATGGATCCCATGGCTCCTGGGCCACCAGGAGCTGTCACTGCTCCCTGAACAAGTGCCTGGCAGGAGGGACACGCTAAGAGCAGAGTGCAGAGACAGAGCACAGCTGGTGTGCTGTGAATCCCTGTCTCTCATCTGCTCTCTCAGGTGGTTTCATGCTGTGGGTAGAAAGCAGTGACTGCCCCAAATCCACAACAGTGCTTCACAGCAGCAGGAATATTTACACTGACTTCAGAAAGAGCTGGATCTAACTGATTTTCCAGCACCCTTAAGAAGCAGAAATGCAGGTGAAAAAAAAAAAAGTGATACCATCTTGATTTTTAAATTGACTTTTCTTTCACCCCCTCCACTGTGTCTGCAGAAACCTCTTTGCACCAGGCTACACCGAGACCCACTACAGCCAGGCTGGCCAAGCCCAGAGCACCCCCCTGACCCACACGGTGAGTGCAGAGATCCTTCCCTCCTGTGCCTGCATGGGACACCAGGCTGGGGCTTGGAGAAGTAGGTGAACCTCTTCCTCCTGAGCCTTTTTTTTTTTGAGGTCATGGATCCCCACAGCTTTAAGCTAAAAGGGACGGCATTCCAGCTTTCTGATCTGGGAGGTTCCAGTGGGAAAGCTGCTCCATCCCCCAAAAATGGTAAAAACATCTTTCTGTTTTGCCTGAGCTCTGTTATGAGAGCCAAGGTCAGCTGCCAGCATTGCTCCCCTCTCTCTGGGTGCTGGGGAATTGTTTATTCCTCACACTACTCACCCTCTTGCTTTTAGTTTTGCTGGGGACCTTCCCAGCCTTTGGGGAAAACAGGCCCTATAGCGAGCTCCCGTTCAGTAAAAGCCCCATAAATTACTGATCTCACACAGGCTTGGCTGGCTCTGCTGCAGCAACACAAAGCTAGGCATTGGTCACAAAGCAAAAATAAGAGATAAAATCCCCATGAGATCATCTTTCCTACTGCTGCCCCAGGGTGAGGGCAAGGGATATAATGAATATATTGGCGTTTCTGCCCCAAAGGCTCCTTGTCCCAGCCAGAGGCTGCCTTTGTCTCACCAGCAGCCCTGAGACCAGGGCTTCCCCACTGCCCACGGTGTCACTCTCTCTGCCACATCCCTTGGGACCTGACCCAGAGCCAGCTGCCATCGATGGGCAGCTCCTGTTACAGGCAGAAAACTTTGCAGCCATCCCAGTCTTTTCTTGGGGATTCAGAGCTCTCAGTTTTTGCTGGCGACAAGGAGCTGCTTGATGCTCTGGCCCAGGCGGCTGGGATGCCCTGGAATGGCAGCTGAGAGGCCAAATTTCACTTTGGAGTCACAGAGATTTCGTGGTGATAATCAGCTGCCAGAGGCAGCGGAAAGGGAACAATTACTGGAGTGTCAGCAGTGCTCGCACGGGACTCGGAGACGTCTGAACAAGGCCCGTGAGCCATGGCCTGAACAGGGCCCGTGAGCCATGGCCTGAACAAGGCCTGTGAGCCATGGCCTGAACAGGGCCTGTGAGCTATGGCCTGAACAGGGCCTGTGAGCCATGGCCTGAACAACGCCCGTGAGCCATGGCCTGAACAGAGCCTGTGAGCCATGGCCTGAACAGGGCCTGTGAGCCATGGCCTGAACAGGGCCCATGAGCTGTGCCTGTGGCGTTTCTGCAGCACCAGCCCTGCCTCCCTCTGCCTTGCAGGAGCACTGCTTCTACCACGGGGTCGTGCGTGGCTGGGAGCACTCCAGCGTCACCCTCAGCACCTGCCGGGGCCTGCGGTGAGTGCCTGGAGATGGGGATGAGGGAATGTCCCTGGGAATGCCCTTGGGAATGCGCCTGCCCAGGTACTGCCACCTGAGCTCTGCCCCCAGCAGTCTGGCTGCCCTCTTTCTCTCTGAGTGCTCTCAAAGGCCACCCAACCTGGGGATAAAAAGGGGCGTATTGGGGAAAATCCAGGAATTTGGGTATCATTAGCAGCCATGGCCTCCTAACCAGCTCCAGGATCCTTTCCCTGTGTGCTGCCAGCGTGGACTGGTGCAATGACCGAGTTTCACTTGAGTCTGCTGCAGCAAAAGACTCCTGTCAGTGGCTCTGGGCTGCAGCTGTCACAGGCAGGGACAGGACTCACCACGTCCCAGCCCAGCACTCTACACTTGTAAAGAAACCTTCTCCCAGCCTCTCACAGCTGGCAATTCTCTGTGTGTTTTGGGGCAAAGTCTTCAAGTCTGAGCTCCCTCCTGGGTTGTCAGCCCTTCTCTCTGCTTTCTCCCCGGGTGGTGTCAGGGCTGTGTGTGTGAAACCTTTGCTTTGGGAGTAATGGAGACTTTGGCTGAAAAAGGGGGTCTGTATCCTCAGCCAGGAATAAATGCAGCAGTTTGTTGTGACCAAGGAGCTGCATTCATTTACACCAGCTCAGAGTTTGTTTCCAAAACATCACACAGGCTTTATTGACATTAGTGGTCATGGGCTCGGGAGCCCAGCTGGAAGCTGTGCTGATGGGACTGGCTCCAGCCAGGAAACAGCCCCTGCCAAAGCAAACCTGAGACATCCTAGTGAGTGTAGCACAGGCCAAAGGGCCCGGTGAGATAAACAGGACAGTGCAGACACCTGTGGCTTGGAAAAAATACTCCAAAAGCAAAAGCAGTGGCAGGTGTGCCGTGCTTCTGTCAGCCTGTGTTTTCTTAGGCTCTGCTTTCCAGCTCCAGAGAGACAGAGATGTTCAGTGTGCCTGTGCAGGAGCTTCCTGCATCCCTGAGCTGTCAGTGTCTGCTGGTAACTCCTTGGTGTCTTTTTCTAACTGCTGGGGAGGCGCAGGAGCTGAGCACACGTGGCTCTTCTCACTCTGAGCCTGCACAGCGTGGGTGGTGCCCATGAAGCCACACATCTTCTAGAGGGCATCACACACAGATTTCCAGCTCTCCTGGCTGTAAGATGCTCATTGAGAAAACTAGAACCATCTGGCTATGTGCATGACCCAGAGGGAGCTCCACTTTTCCTGCTGACAAACAGTCTTCGCATTTTTCAGGTCAATTCTGTTAAAGGCAAATTTCTTCTATTGATAGAAAAGCTTCCACTGCCCCTAAAGAAAAAACTGTAAGTTAAACTTCTCATGTTGCAGCACATGCTCCAATAGCCTCTCAGTGTCTGAGGCCCACTGAATGGATTTTAATATATGGAAGCTCAGGGATTTCCCCCTCTGAACTCAAAATATTCCCACCCTTTTTATTAATGAGCTGACTGGCCTGGTAAGGATAAGTGTCTTGCAAGAGTCAGATGGGAGCTCAGCAGCAGCAGAAGGATTTGTCTTGAGTTGCTGTGATAGTAATTAACTTCTCCTTTTATCGCTTCCCCTTTCCACAGAGGACTTATCGTATTGAGCAGCAATTCCAGTTATATCTTGGAGCCAGCTCCTGACAGCCCAAACCAGCACCTGATTTACAGGGTGGACAACCTGAGGCTGCAGAGAGGAGCCTGTGGCTACCAGGGCACTGGGGATGCAGCTGAAGATTGGCTCAGGGACTTCACAGCTGGGATGAAATCACCAGGCCAGAGGGTGAGCAGAGCTCAACCCGAGTCCATGCATGATGCTCCAAATATCCCACCTGTTCCCAGCCCTGCTGTTCCCTAGGAGCATAGCTGAGAAAGTGAAATGAAGAACATTTAGCAGGGTTTGCAACAAGCTGGTTGTGAAATAGTGGCTCCAGCAGGGAAATAAATGAGTGTTGGGGGCTGCAGTGGGCTGTAGCTGTTCCTACATCCGATACAGGAACAAAAGGTGGGATGAGGCTTGTGGGCACGTGCTGTAGCTGTACTGACCTTGGCTGCCCAAAAATGAATCACATTTGGAGGTCCCTGGGTATGATGGGGTGGTGTGAATGGCCAGTGAGAAACAAACTGGGAAAAATGACCTCTACACATATTTTGTGAAGAGTTTCTTGGGGAATACTGGGGAAGTAACCCAATAACCCAGTGTTGCTGTTGCTGCAGGTAAAACGGGAGACTCTGCAGGCTACAAAGTACGTGGAGCTCCTGCTTGTGGCTGATTATGCGGAGGTAAGAAATGGGATTTTTATACCCACAGAGCACTGGGCACAGAACATCCCCTGGGGCAGTGAGGGCTGCTGGAGCTCAGCAAGTTTTCTCTTGCAATCCCAATGGTTCTCAGTAGACAGGGAGAGATGTCTTGGTCATTTTTGTCCTGGCAGCCACCATTGGTCCAGAAACAGATGCAGATTTGGATGAGGCCTGAGGGTCAGCTCTGGTCTCCCAGGGTAGCAATGGCCAGTCCTAGTTATGGCTGGGAGAATCTGCCTTCAGAATAGAGAAATTTGGGGGTTTCCAGGAGTGATGTGTTTCTAACTACAGTACACTTAATCTCTAGAGAAGATAACCATAATTATGCTCTGCTCTGAGCTGCTAGCAGATGTATAAATAGACATTTTTAAGGCTCCAGATCACAGAACAGGTCTGGGAGAACCCGCATGAAGTCAGCAATCCCTCCCCCATCCCCAGCCTGGACGGCAGGCCAGACACACTGACAGTGCAAACCACACAGTGTTTTACTGATTGTTTAATCTCCAGCACAGACGGGAGCCAGCCTGGTCCTATCCATAATTTACAACTTGAAACTCCAGTAGGGAAAACCACACAGTGCTCTGGGCTATAATTTATTCTGAACAAAGCTAAAGAGGCAGAACTTATTTTGGTTTCTCTGTTAGGCAGCAGGACACCAGGGAAGCTGAGAAAACACATAATACCCAGGAAGTGCCATATGTTGTTCACCATTTGATGAGACAAACTGGGACAGTCTCATGGTGTTGTGCTAGCTGCCTGCTCTTTGCTGTGTCCCTCATCAGAAGAAAAGTTCAAGGTTTTGTCATCTGTTAAACAAAAATCTGAACATTTTGACCCTTTAACTCTTTGAACCAAACAGTTTGCTAAAATTAACTCATTAATTGCCTGGTGGTTTAAATAGGCAAATTGGTTGGATGAGTGAGATGTGATGAGAGGCCCAGCAGCCCTGACCTCAGACATGAAGTCCTGTTATCACACATTTTACCTGGCATGTTTGCCAGTTCTTTGTCAGCCCCTGGCTCTGGGGGCACTGGTAAATTTAGGTTGCTGTGCTGTGCCACCACTTGAGTAGCATCACTGCCACAGGGTGCCAGGGATGAATTCTGAATATACATATGCAGGTGAGCTTAAAGTCAAATGTGCAGTGCAGGAGACTTGGCTTCATAGTTACCTTCTTATTTCCAGAATAACGTGGCTTGTTTTAACACATTGCAGCTCTTTGTAGTTGCCTTTGTGCTGCCTGATGTATTCATTTTGTTCAGTTTCAGAAACATCGCTTCAGCATTGAAGCAACAAGGAACAAATTAGTGGAGGCTGCTAATTACGTAGATAAGGTGAGATTGGGTGTGTGTGAAAGGAGGAAAGCAAGGCCCAGATCATGAAATATGAGATTTAATTGGGTCAGAGGAAGGCTGGATTTTTGGGAGAGAGAATAATATTTTGGCAGTTCTTCCCAGTGACTTAGGGGGAACATCTGCCAAACAATTATCTTGTTCCAAATCCAGAACAGGGTGGGGGGATCTCCATTCCTTACCTTGGAGCAGCATGAGCATCTTGTGTTTTGCTGCACCTCTGTAAAAACTGTTACCTAAGTAAAGGTTTTTGAAAAGGGACTGAAGTATTCACTTGAAATGGTAGAAAACCTGGGAAGTAGAGCTGGAAGGAGCCTTCAGAAGTCATCCCTGCAGTGGGACCTAGTGCTGCTGAAGTAAAACTTCCTTGCTTTTCAGATCTACTCCCTTTCTGCTCCCCTTTAACTCCTTCCACCCTCCCTTCACCCCCAATACCCATGAATGCTCCTCCTGTTTGTACTTGACATGGGCAGAAGATTATTTCCTTACACTTTTGAAGAATTTTGACATACTGGAAGATGAAATATGATGTCAGTCTCCAGTCTTTGTTTCTTCAGATTATGTCTTTGCCATTCATTCAAAAATGAAAGTTCAATGTCTCTTTTTCAGTCAAGTTCAGATTTTTGGGTGGTTGCACATTTCTGTCTGCAGAGCTCAGCCCTAAGCTGAAATGCATTTCCAGAGGCAGCATCTTCTCTGGACGTGTGGATCTCTAGTAGCAATTAGCAGTATATATTCAAGATTTAAAACACAGTAAAATAATGGTGCTCATTTTATCATCTTTCTTTTCCATATCTTAGTTTTACAGGGCCTTGAATATCCGGATTGCCTTGGTGGGGCTGGAGATCTGGAATTACGGGGATAAATGTGATGTAACAGAGAATCCCTACTCCACCCTAAAGTCCTTTCTGGCCTGGAGTAGCAAAGAGAGGCTGCACAGAAAACATGATAATGCCCAATTAATCACGTAAGCTCCTTTCTCCTGTTTCTGACAAGCAGGTTGAGTTGGGTGGGAAATCAGTTTGTACCACAATGCCCTTCCAGGACACAAAGTGGCTTTGTGGGAAGAGCTCATTCCTAACCCATCCCACTGACACACAGAGCCCCAGTACTGGGAGCCAGCTGATGATGGCCTGTGACTGATGGGCCACTGATCTCACCAGGGCCAGTAGCCTGGCCAGCAGTGCAGGTGGCATTGGAAGAACAATTAGCAGCAGCTCTCAGATCTCCTTACCTCTTCCATGGAAATTCATCCACCAGGATGAGTCAGAGGACCTGTAGGGTTGAAATGCCTTTTCCACAGCCTTTTCCCTTGGTTTCTTTGGTTGGGTTTTTTCCCTTTAACATTACTGTATTTCCTCTCCATCTGGTCATGTCCTGAGAACAATTTCCAGGGCTCCCATTTCAAAGATGCTGTCAGGGTGGTGCAGAATTCCTGCTTAGGGGCAGGAGCAGAGCATGGCTGCACCTCAGAGGTGTTACCTACTACTCTCTCAAGTCCCCATATCCCCAAGCTGGCAAATATCAGGCTTATGGTAAATTAAGTATTCACAAACAGTACTCAGCTAAGGATCCAGAAATAGTATTTTCTGTGCTTGTTGCAAAGCTCAGCAGGAGCAGTTTTTGGAACCAAACCATTATAAAAAATAGGGTTGTCTGGCTGGCCCATAAAACAGAGTAGCAGTCCAAGATAAACAGACCTCAAGGCTTTGTAGTTCTGCTATGATGTCCTGCACTGGAAGATACTATAAAGACAATGTGTCCCCCTGACACTGTGTAAGGAGCACTGCAGGGTGCATTTCTCTGCCTGCCTCCTCCAGTGCCCCAGTGTCATTTCATGCTCTTTCTGGGTTGATTTTAGGGGTGTGCCCTTCAAAGGTACCACAGTAGGCTTGGCTCCCGTGATGGCCATGTGCTCTGATTTCCAGTCAGGAGGAGTAAACATGGTAAGTAATTGCAAATACCCAATCTAAAGCTTCTTGCCAGCAGTGAATACATAGGACAGATGCCTCCTAAAGCCCAGGGAGAAAATATTTCCTGTGAAGTTCTCCATCCACCTGCTTTTAGGCAGGAATACCTTCAGTAATATTTTCTGCATGTACAAATAAGGAGTTCCCCTCACCCCACTGACCCAGAGGTGCACAGGACAGGCACAGGTAAAATGCTGACGTGCCTCTTTGACCTTGCACAGGACCACTCTGATAATGCCATTGGTGTTGCTGCTACCATTGCCCACGAGATGGGACACAATTTTGGCATGAATCACGATTCTGCTGGCTGCTGTACCACACCAGCAGCAGATGGGGGCTGCATCATGGCTTCTGCAACTGGGTGAGTTCATCTTGCATGGGCTCAGGGAGGAATGCAAAGCACTTTGTTACAAGAGTCTTGGTGGAGTAAGAAGTAGAAATGTAGAGTGAAAATGGGTGTTTCTGCCTGCTAGAGTCAGTGTTTATAGACAAAAAATTGCTGGACAAACCCTGGGTCATGGAGCAGTAGCAATTTGCTAACTCCCAAGGAATAGATTCCTGCCTGAGACTGGCCTTTGGTAATGGCAGCATTTAAAAGTGGAGCTCTGAACTGTCTGGGAAAAATTGAAAATTTTTGTGTTCCCTTTTCTTAAGAATACTCCTTGGTTCTGAGAGCCTGTGTTTAACAGGAAAGAAGTCTTTGAGAGAAAGGGGAAGCAAGAGTAGATCTAGTAGCCCATAGGAATTCCAAATTTGATTTTGGATGAGGAAACATAATGATTTCTACAATTCAGTCACGAAACATGCCAGAAGGACCCTTACACTTAAAGCTACATTCACCATTTCCTCAAGCCTTCCTCTGTTTAAACAGATTTTTTTTTTTTTCCATAGGCATCTTCTTTCATGTGCATCATTTCCTCCAAAACCTTTTGGGTGAGAAGTGAAAGCACAGTGGCACGCAAAGCAGAGCACACAACATCCCATCCACACACATGCACAGCCACACATGGAGTGCACAGGCATTGTAGCAACAGAAATTAATAATTCATGTCACAAAAAATATTCACATTCTTCAAGATAAGATGGTAGATAGAAAAAATTAAAGATTATTTTTAGCAGTTAAGCTCACAGGGAGTTATTCACAGGCTGAGTGCTGGAGTCTCAGGCTTGTTCAAGCAGGAATAAGCTACAGCTCCTGTACTGAGGAGGAGAGGACAGCCATGCTTATCAGCAATAACAGCCAAATGTAACTCAACATATTTTGGTTCTATAAAGTTTCTTTTTTAAGGCAATTATATTATTAAGCCATCTTGCAGTGCAGTCTCACCTTGTCTTCAAGTGTAATGCAGGCACAGGAAATCAATCTGCTTTAGCACAACTCCAAGAATTTCAGGGAGAGACCTGTGTCCTTTGGCACTTGCCAGGATTTGCATGTGCTCCTTTTTGCTTCTCTAAACCACTGTCCAGACCTGTCTTCATGTTTTTCCACCCTCTCTGTATTCAGGCACCCATTCCCCAAGGTGTTCAACCAGTGCAACAGACAGGAGCTGGAGAAGTACCTGCAGTCTGGTGGAGGGATGTGTCTCTCCAATATGCCAGACACCAAAAGAATGTATGGTGGAGGGAAATGTGGAAATGGCTACTTGGAAGATGGGGAGGAGTGTGACTGTGGAGAGGTGGAGGTAACATTTGTTCAGATCCAACCATTTGGGGTTTAGTGGGACACAGTGTTTTTATTATGTATTTTGCAAATATGGTTATGTGATCTGTAATCAGCTTTTCTTTGTGCAGGAGACAAAAATATCTTCCCTGTATGTAAATGTAAATCAAGGTTCTAAAATATGACATCTGAATTCACAGTGTGTAGTACAATCCACCCCAGAAGTCAGGGATGGAGGTCCAGGGCTGAACAGGGGTGATCAAAACTTTGTTTAAAAAGGAGATGAAAAAATTATTTTAGGTCACAGGTTCACAGATTTATTTAGGTTGGGAAGGACCTCCAAGATCATCAAGTCCAACCTGTGACCCAACAGGACTGAACGCCACATCCAGTCATTTCATGAATATCTCCAGGGTCAGTGACTCCACTGCCTCCCTGGGCAGCCCATCCCAATGCTTAACAACCCTTTCAGTGGAAAAATCCTTCCAGATGTTCCACTTTCTTATATAAGTTCACTTTACCTATGGCTCCACTCTTGTTAAGGATGGGGCTTCTCTCAGCATCCACTCTGCATCTCACTTCTGCAAATGCATCCTTTGCCTCAGAGAAACAGAAATTCATAATTAATAACAATTAATAAAATTAATAATAATTAATAAAAGAGAAGAGGGAGCTGGAGCCAGCAGCCCAGACTCCCAGATGTGATAAGCACAGCAGCTGTATCCCATCAGCCCATCAGAGGTTGGCTGTGCAGTGCTGGCATTCAGCTTGTGCTGGGTGCCACAAGAGAATGTGGGAGGGAGGATGTTACTTTGTGTGTGAGAACACATCAGTGCCGACCTCAGATCTGCCCTGAGAGCTCTGCTGCATCTCACTGTCTTCCAGGACTGCAGGAACCCCTGCTGTGACCCCAGGACCTGCTCCCTGAAACCTGGTGCTGAATGTGCCCATGGCAGCTGCTGCCATCAGTGCAAGGTGGGATCTCTAGGTTTCCCTAAGAGGAAAGGAAATAACAGGGGAGCAAGTGTGAGGCTGAAAACTGGAGGGGGAAGGGGAGAGAACACAGCCAAGTATGGAGTTCAAGTCCTCATCTGGTTTGATTTTTCTTTAGGTGCAACAGCTATAAGTGTAATCAGACAAGTGGGGTCCTTTCTTCTGGCTGATTAAATTTACTCCTATGATATTTCAAGATGAGCTGTGAATGCTGCTGGAGTGAAGTCACACTGCCTCTCTTAAACACTGAGGGATAAATCAGAGCTGATATTTCTCTCCATTGGCTCTAGAAGAAATCTAGACAGAGCTCTTGGAGCAAACACTTCCTCCAGGGATTAGGCTGGATGCTGTGTTTGCTCTTTTCTGGGGTGCAACTGAAGTCCTTCAGGTGTTTGCTGAAGAACTGTTGGCAAAGAGTATCATTTCAAATCTCAGCTTTCCTTACACTGACTGGTTAAAATGTGTTTCTGGTTTTGGAGCCAAAGATCTCAAATTTGACTACAAGTTAACTCAAAAACGAACACGGGCAAACATTTCTCTTAAGCTCATCTTTCTGTTTGCTCATTGACTGCATGCTCTTACTGACCTATCCTGAGCATGGGGAAAACTATTTCCAGAAAACCACCTGGACTCACTTGGAGCAACCTCCCAAATGCAACTTTGCCAGATGTGAATGCCCTTTGTTCTCCACGTGTGTGGTGGACAAGAGAAGAATGAACTGAGTAAACTCATAAGCAAGGGAGACATAAGTTATGCATCAGGAAAATGTCTCCAGCAAAAATGACAGGCAAACACAGACACAAACTTCCCAACCAGGGAGGTTTTGAGAACAGATTACACAAACATCTGTCAGAAATGATTCAGGTAAATTGGATCCTACTCTAGGGTAGAGTGAGATGGATCAGTGTCCCCATGAGATCTGACAGTGTTCTTTTCTGTTCATGATCTCATTGCTGCCTGGGGAAGGGATCCAGTTGTTAATTTTATTCTACACAGTTCACCCAGCTAATGAAGTCCCTGAGGCATGAGTCACTGCTGATCTCAAAAAACCTTAGACAAGGAAGACAAAGTGACACACGCAAGGTTCTGCCTTATCTACAGACATGAAACCACAGAGGAGCCAAGAGATAATTCTGGGTTTTCCCACTGCCTCTTTTCAGCTGATGTCTCCAGGAACTCCCTGCAGGAAGAGATCAGGACTCTGTGACCTCCCAGAATATTGCACTGGCGAGTCCCCATTCTGCCCCCTCAACTCTTACCAGATGGATGGGGCTCCCTGCGATGGAGGAAAGGCCTATTGCTACAGTGGCATGTGCCTCACCTACAGGGACCAGTGTGTGCAGCTCTGGGGGCCTGGTAAGGACACTGCCTGCAGCAAAACATGCTGTCCTTTGAGCCAGCAAATGTTCTACTCCTGCTGCTCCTCACCCTGCTGTTCCTCACCCTGTGCAAGGCAGGAGTACCTTCCATCCCTGCTGTCAGTAGGGTCTGAGGAGCCTTTTCTCCTGCCTTACTCACGTGGAGGAGACAGCAAAAAATTTCCCATGCTCCAGCCATTCCAGAAAAAGGAGAAGTGAGTGGTTGCCATGGGGTGAGATGAAGCAGCCACTTGAGTCTCTTCCATGCAGGAGCACAGCCAGCACCAGATGCCTGCTTTGAGAAGGTCAATGCTGCTGGAGACATCTACGGGAACTGTGGGAAAGACATCTACGGGAATTACAGGAAGTGTGAGATGAGGTACAGAGTGGCAGCCCAGGGTTGCTCACTGGAGAAGATGTTTTTATATGTTGCAAAATTATGGGCCAGGAGATAAAAGTGATCCATGCATTGGTTCACTCCCTCCCTCTGCCTCCTGAGAAAGCAGCTGCATCCTTGGGGGACTTGCAGCCCTTACAGCTGAAGCTTTCTGTTCACCATTTTCAAACATCTAGTTGGTATTCTTCCAAATCAACAGAAGAGGGGGGATTTTTTTTAATCTCTAAGATAAATGTGACTTTCTAACTGAGACAAAAAAATTGTTAGTCTTACTTCTGATTTTGTTGAGGTTGGCCATCCATGGGGACATCCCCCATCCATGGGGACTGTGGGGTGGTACCATCACTATCCATCAGACACTGTTGCTTGGGATAATTCATGGGAGGTGCCTGCTCATTTAACAATGACTCAGCACTGCTGCTTTAATTTACATTTAGAGCTCATATCTGCAAAGCATTCAGCAAGCCAGGAATAATCACTTTAGCCTTTTTTTTTTGAAACCAGAGATGCTAAATGTGGGAAGATCCAGTGCCAGAGCTCTGCTTTCAAGCCCCTGCAGCCCAATGCAGTGCCCATAGACACCACTGTGAACACGCAGCGGTGCCGGGGGACACACGTGTACAGATCTGACAGTGAAGAGAAGGAGATGCTGGACCCTGGCTTGGTGTTGACAGGAACAAAGTGTGGGAGCCATCATGTAGGTACAGTTCTGCCTAGAGTGGCTTGGGGGAGGTTCAGAGTATCACTTTTCCAGCCAGAATGTGCTTTGTGGTTATCAAGCTATTAATCTTTTATGTCTAATGCTTTTCTAGGAGATTTCTGTATTTGTTGGAAAAATAATTCCTTAGAGGCTTTGGAGAAGTGATGGAAGGACACACTCCAAAGGCTTTATGTCTTTGCCAGATGAAGTTCAGGGCCAGTGCTAAATCTGGGATTTGCTAGTTGGTTGAAGTTGTCTCACTTAAAGATGAGACACAGCTGGAAACCAAGACATGTGAGAGTTCCTTCAGGGACTTGTCACATGGGCATGTCCAAGCTGATGCCAGCTGAGCTCCCACTTCTCTCTGATTCACATTGACTAGGGTTTAGGGTAGTGATTAACTGTTTGCTTGGGAACCAGGTTAACTTCATTTCCTGTTCTGCCCAGGGAATTAATTGTATTTCCAAGGTGTCTGGGACCTACAAGTCACAAAACAGCACAAGGCAGTGACATGGTAGACAGCTCAGAGAGCTAACACTGAGTTTTTTGGGTTCTTTTTGTGCAGGTTTGCTTCGAGGGGCGCTGCCAGAACACATCCATCGTCTTTGATTCTGAGAGCTGTAGCAAGAAGTGCCATGGGCACGGAGTAAGTGTCTTCTTTTTCATCTCCATTCCAGACTGAAGCAGGATGGGCTTCCATTCTTCTGTGGCTGCTTGTTCAGCTCAGTTCTGATACCTTCCTTAGGTTTGCTCTGGACTTTGGCTTCTTGGCTATCAATTTGCATATTTCTTTCCTGTTTGATGCATTTTCTGGTCCATGAATGTCCCTTTGACATAGGATTTAAGGAGGTCTGTTGCAGGGATATGAATTGCAATAAATGAAAAACAAGGAGTAGTCTTATAGAAAAATATCCTGGGCTGAGTTTAGGTTGAGTAAAAAGTATCAGACTTACTAAAGAAAAAAACATAGCAAAAAGTAACATTTAGGGCAGTTTATCCCAAATTGCTTTGGGATAAAGCCCCCAGGGGATGGAAAGAAAAGACAAATACCAATGGGCCAAGCTCTTAAGCCTAAAAAATAATAAATCTTCATTTGATGAAAGGGAAAAATCATGTCCTTCAGTTTAGAGATAAGAGAAAGGCATTTCTAAATGCTCATTTTCTGCTGAATTCGGGTTATTGGCACTTCAGCTAAAGAACCCTTGTCTTTTGGAGAAAGGGAGAATTTTTGAGGAAATTAAAGGCACTTCCACTCCCTGAAGGAAAGAATTTCCAGGCACTCAGCTCCCACTGGAGCCTCTCCTGTAGTGTTTAATTCAGCAAGGGCTTAATTCATTTTCACCTGCAGTTTTCTTAGTAGCTTCCACTTGAATCTCTGAATCTTCCCACTCCAGGTGTGCAACAACAACAAGAACTGCCACTGCAACCCAGGGTGGGCCCCCCCATTCTGCAACAAGGAGGGGACAGGAGGAAGCTTGGACAGTGGTCCTCCTCTGCCTGAAGGTGAGAGGGACCAGCTCTGCTATGGGGCCACTTCAGAAAGATTTGAGTTGGTTGCCAGCAGAGAGTTTTACTTTTTAAAAACCTCTACTTTCTTGCCCTCAGGCTCTTCAGCGGTTGTGATAGCTCTGGCAATCCTGGCTCCCATTCTCCTTCTCAAAGGAATCTTGTTTTTATTCTATTATCTGAAATGCTGGAGTAAATTTTCCATCTGTTCTCTGAAGAAGACACCTCAATTCAGGTAAGTTGTCAGTGCTGGGCCTTGTCTGCTTGGCCCCTCTCCTGCCAGGACAGAAGAGACATTGCAAGTGCTGTGAGGAATGTCACTAAATTGATTTGTTACAGCCACTATTGGCTTCTCATTTTTTTCACTCCAGTGAAGACAAAGTAGTAAATACAGGAAAATAAAGGAGGAAACACATCTAGACATTAACACTCTTTTCTTTCTCTCATTGTCAGTGACACCTCTGGAACTGGGCATGCAAACCCTGCCTTCAAGCTGAGAACCCCCCAGCAGCAGAGGAAGGTAGGGGCAGGGGCAGCTTCCACCTGCAGGGCAGAGAGGCAGCTGCCCCAAGGTGTGGGATGTGGTTTCCCCTCATGCTGGAGTTAGGGATTGGTTTTATCAAAGGATGGGAAAGGAGACTGACATCACACATGGCTGAAAGTCAGTGCAAGCTGAGTGTAGCACCTGTTCCTAGTGATTTCCTCAAAGGCTGGGATTTGGCCAGGCCTGTGTGGCTGCTTGTCTCTCCTGATGGATCCTCTATTGTCACATCCCCTATCTCAAAACTGGAGAAATGGCAAACCCTGGGTTTGTTTGCAAGTGTCACACTGATGCCTGGATTATCTGTTCTCTTGATTTCCATTTCTGCCTTATGATCCCAAGTTGTCCCAGCCCATCTAATCAACACCAACCAGACATACACAACACATCCTGGTGTTTCAGGCAATATTTTCTACTCTGTCTCAGACCTCACTGATCCTCTGGGATCCTCAGAAGTGTCGCAGCGAGTATAAAGGGTGGTTTGAAGTGGAAATACATGAGGATTTGTGTCTTCTCTGCACAGGTGATTGGCTTCCCTGAAATCCCACCCAAACCTCCTTCTCATCAAGCTCCAGGGCTCCAGATGAACAGACAGCAGCCACCCACCTTCTCTGGCAGCCACAGCTGCAGTGTGGGGCAGCCCATGGGACCGGTGCAGCCGGCACTTCCAAAGGACATTCCCAGGAGGACACCCCCAAACAGGCCAGCACCTCCTGCTCCCAAACCTCCAACCTCTCAGGTATGGAGTCCTGCTGCTGTCCTGGACACCATGTGTGGATGCTGTTCAGTGGGAGGTTTGTTCTGGTGAAGCCTCTCACCCTGGGGGAACTGTTAGTCTTGACCCAGACTGGCCCCATCTGATGTGAGCATCCTCTCAATGAGGTTATTTTGAGGGTTAAAAGGAAAGATTTATTTATTTCCCTGGCAGCTCTGTTCTAAACTTACTATGGACCTCACCTTCTTATTGGGAAGATGGTAAATCATTCAGACTGACTTAAACCCATTTTGCAAAATAGTATTATTATATTGGGTCCCTCAAAGAACAAAGGGCCCAGTTACAGCAGGAGGCTGGCTCCAAGGCAGTCTCTCTCTGAAGGACGTGGAGGAAAACAAACACTATGGAGGAAAATCTCAGCAAATGTTTCTAGCTCCATTGTTCCTGTGAACAGCCAGCACTTTAGCAGGAAAGAAAACTAAAACAAAAGCAGGAAGCTGAGTGTTGTTAATAAGGAATAGGTATCCTTCCCAGCTGCTTGTTGACAAGTTCCCCTTCATCTCCTTTTTGTTCCTTCCCCATCCAGTCTCTTTATCTCAGTCAGCCTTATGAGATGGAACACTTTTCATAGGATTTCCAGGAGAAACCTTGCTGTTTCTGGGTTAGTGGAGAGCCATGAGTTGGGGAAGACACAGGGGAAATAATTCATGTCACTTTTTGCTAGTTGCAGTGTCCTTCCTAGATGTTTGCAGCATCTGCCAGATTTGCTCTCTTGCTATTCCTATAGGAGCTCTTCAGACTCGGCAGTCAGTGGAATTTAGTCTGCCTTGTCCTTCCTGGAGTCACAGGGCAAGATCCTTGGAGAGCAATAGATCCCCAAGCCATCAAGCATTGCATTTATGCATAGTCTGAGGAGGCTGCAGGGATTTTGGGTGCCCTCCAGGTCGTGAGTGCAGCTGTGTTTGTTCAATCAACACCTGTAAGGCAGCAGCTTAGCACAGAGCCTGAGCAACAACAGGCAATTGGCTCTTGTGGGGGTAACTTCTCCCCACGGGACATGCTTTCCACTGAAATTCATTAGATGAATGGAAAATACAATGCCCTGAGCATCCTATTAGGGACAGCTGTGTGAACAAACAAATAATAGCTGCTTGTGGGTCTGTGTGTGTTTGTATGGGCACAAGAGCATGCACATACACAGTGTTTACAGGTATTGTATAGGCAAACAAACAGTGAATGTATGTGTGTGGAACTTGTTTCCAGCCATGAAGTGCATCAGTTAATGTGGCTAATTAAAAAGGTTCTGGAACACAGATCACCTATTACTTCCAAAAGTTAAGGCTTAAATTCAAAACTCTTTCTTCCGTAGGATATTTCAAGGCCCCGGCCACCTCAGAGAGCTCTGCCAGCAAATCCCATCCCATCCCGATGCAGAGGCTGGCAGGGGAGCAGCCCAGCTGTCCCACTGCCTCCTGGGCACTCCAGAGCCCCAGCACACCTCCAGCCCAAGGCAGAGGTAGGCACTGAGAGGGTGGTGGGAAGCACCACTCACCCCTGGGCTCTGAAACACTCTGAAGGGAATATCAGCCTGCAAAACACCTTCCTGCACAGCCCAGGGGGGTGGAGACAGAGAGGCTGTGGGTTGGTCACCTTAATTGCAGGGGGTCTCTATTTTTACTTGTTTCATATTAAGAATTTATTGAGTTGAGCAAAACAGTGAATTCAGTCCTCCCATGTCCCTGAACACCTCCTCAGGCATTCATGTGAGTGGGGCAGAGCAATGGGGTCAAGGGCTATGGGACCCAGAAGTGCTAGTGAGCAGCAACAAAACATGAAGATTCACACAAGACTTGAAGATCCCAGTAAAGAACAAAAATTCTTTCCAGCCTCTCTAGCTGTGGCTAAGGAAATGCTTTCTCTGCAGGGAGTGTTTCAAAAAATCATCCTGGATACAGGCATTTAATAAGGGACTTCTAGGCACTGTGTTCAGTGGGCCCTTTACCACAAAACATCTCCACACAGCACAGTTATGTTGTCTCCAGCCTGCAATATACTGGAGGCCAGGTGTGGAAAATGGAGAAAACTGCAGAAGTTCCTTGTGGGAGAGTTCCTGTGTGAAACATTGTGTTGTGAATGCAGACAGGCATTCATCATCAGCTCCAGGAGAGGGTGAGGATGGCACCTGTTCTTCCCTCAGTGCTCACTCCTTTTCCCCTTTTTCCATCTCACCCAGAATGCTGGTGCCTGGACAGCTGGAGCACAGAACAACTTGAAAATGGGACAGCCAGGCTCCCGTGGGCATTCCTGAAGCAGCCTGTTCCTGGCTGGCTCTGGTCTTCACAGGGCACTGGATGGCCTTCATCACCCAAAACCACACTCACACCTTCACTGCCAGGACAGTGTCTCAGTTCCTCTCCTCCTGCCCCACCCCTGTTTCCTCTGTTTTCACCAGGCTGCAGTCAGGCATGGCAGGGGTGCCCCAGGTACACGCCAGGCTCAGCTGGACCCTCTCTGCCTTTTCCACGTAGGGATGACTTGTTTATACGGTATTTAAATATTGTTGTGCAATATCCAGTGCAGGGATGGGGTGATGGGGGTTTCACGTGTTTTTAATCAGTTATTTAAGTGTTACCAGGGAGAACAAGCTGTGAGTGCAGGTGCTGACCCTGATGGGCTTTCATGTGAGCCCTGTTGGCTTCCTCAGCCCCCCCATGCAGCTGCAGGAGCATATTGGTGCTATACAGAACCCACTGCCTCTAGGGAGAGCACAAAGCAGCTGGTGATAACATTCTTCGGTTTATTCTCTGTTTACAGGGGGTGGCAAGTGGGGCCCCAACAGGGAGCTAACTGTAGAAATATAATTTGTGGAGCCACTGTGGGTTTTGATCAGCTTTAGCAGAGGGGATTGTTTTCCCCACATAACCCTCTTCAGCAGGAGCGTTGCAACCCTTCTGTCCTCCAGCACTTGCTTGTCTTTCCTTGGTGCTGTAAATCCCAAATGCAGCCCCAGCATGGCCCATGAGCTCCAATCCTTGGCATGGGGACACACTCAAGGTACGACAGGGCAGCTCTGGCCCAGATCCAGAGCAAAAGGCCAGCAGGAAGCTCAGCAGAAGGCAGTGCTGAGACCCCTCTGCAGCGTGCGGTACCGTGAGCAGGAGATGGTTTTGCATGTGTCTCCTCAGGCTTTGGTCTGTGCTGAGCTGTAACTCAGCTGTCTGCTCCCCAAAGTAGTGAGAAACCTACCTGAAGAATGGCCAGGTTGGGAAACAGCCAAAATATTAACACAACACATGGTGCTTTTGTAGGGCAGCTCTCTTCCTCCAGGCTTTTTCTCCAGGCCATGGATGGACAGAGCTGTCTGTGTGCACTTTAAGCAGCTGATGGTTCTGACCCTGAGGACCCTCCCTTATGAATTTAGTTTTTTCTTCTCCTAATAGTTTGGCTTTTGTATGTGTTTTTTGTTGGGTTTTTTTTTTTATTTCCTCAGGATTTTAAAAATAAGATCTTTTGTTATGCCAGATTTTTTTTTTTCCTTGAAATTATTTCCTAGGAGAACACAGGGAAATCTGGAGCTGTGGTTACAACAGTCCTCTTGTGTCTCATTTATTATAGACAAATCCTCAAAGAGCATGACTGCTGCTCCACATGTGAGAAACTGTATTATTGGCATAAAGAAAATGAGCCTTGTTTGCTGGTTCTCTTTCCCTAAGATCTGCTCATTAAAGAAATCCCAGATAAACCCTAAGAACTCATTAAATCTGTAGTTATATGTAGAAGTGTATCTGTAGGATGACTTAAGTCACATTAGTTTTCACAACTTTACTACCTCTTTCTCCACAAGGAAACAGTTCACATGGTGTGTCTTGAAATTCTCACAGATTATTCCTTATCAATTTTAAACCTTTTCTTACCTTCTATGTGCCTGGAAAACAAACCAATCTAAAAAACTTCTTTCTGAAATGAGGGAGGGCAAGGAAAAGACAACAGCTTTTGTCTTTTTCCATAGTTGGGGTGTATTACATATAAAGATGTGTATTCAAACAACCCCCAAACTTGTTGTCTCTTGGTATGTAATGGCAGGTTTGGCTGCTCACAGTGCAGGGCTGTACATACACTGTAATTGTTGATTCAACCACAAGAACTTGATCTCATATCTGAGCCTGCACTGAGGGCAGCAGAACTTCTTCTCCAACCCCTGATCTTCAGCAAATGGCCACTAAAAGTCACTAAAATGATTTTCACTGCATTTCATGTGAGCATGGGATCAAGGTCTCAAAAAATGCCCCTGGACACACAGTGCTCAGAGAACAACTGGACATGCCCAAACTCTAATAGAAAACTTTATTGCTGGAATATCACCAAAATCTCCAAAAGGTAATTTTAAGTAAGTCCTTTTAAATTTTCAGATGTGTGCAAGTTGAGTGAATGAGACCAGGGGAACTGTAGGAGGAGTAAAAGATGGTAAAACCTGATTTGTTTGAAAGATAATATTACTTAGGAGAACTTATAACAAAATACATCTCACTTTCTCCCGTCCAGATGTTAATGGTTTACAATAATGCTCTCTATGCATCTATGCAAATACTTGAAGAATGCAATTCATTGTGCCTTTTGCCTAGTTTTAATAAAATTTGTTGGTTGTCATTAACCAATACTCTTTCACTGTCTATTATTTCATTACCTCAGTTCAAATCTTCATTTTCTACGTGGTATTTCTCCAAGGATGGCAGGATTGCTTTAAAGAAATGCACTTCTGGAGTGAAGAAAGATGAGTCCCATTTACAGCCATTTTCTAAAATAAAATGCACAAAGCACCACACCGATTAGGATGCCAAAACCAAAGCTGGAGTGAGTGACTTAGATTATTTTCTGCCACCAAAGGAGGTCGCTGCTGTTTTACTCTGCTCCAGATGCTCTTTCTGTTGCTCTCAGCTGTCTCTCAGCCTCTTCATCCTTTAGGGCTACACCAGTAAGATGAAGTAATGGAAAACTTTCAGATCCACCTGAAACTATGTTGTCGTTTCTTTAAAAAAAAAAACCTTTATTTCCCTTCCCACATTGAAAAAGATAGCACTGAAATGTTATTAAAATAGATTGCATTGTCCTCTCTCCCAAAGCCCCACAATGTATTTGCTCAGTGATGCTCACACCCAGATATAATCAGGTGAGCATTTCAGAGGACAGCGGGACACCTCTTAGGGCTCAAAGAATTTGGGGGGTTTTTCAAGGTCAAGGTATTTCCTGAGGGAAAAATACTTAATATTTACAGCCACTTGGTCTTTCAGACTGGAAAAATTGTCACGAGAAATCTTGGAGACAGTGGTAGAGTTTCTCTTGACACGGGGTTTGCCCTGCCAGAGCTCCCCAACCTGAGCAGGAATTGCCCTTCCTCAGGTGGGGTCTGGGTCAGGCCCAGCAACTTCACCAAGGCCTAGGTACCAGAGCAGCTCAGGAAAAAAAAAAAACCCCAACAAACAAAACTCCCATAAAAATAATTAACACTGCTCCAGGGAAACTCCTGCACCTCACAAAAAAACAAAAGCTGGAAAAGATCTCTCTGTAAAAATGCTCCATGGCTTGAGTCCTGTTACTGAGCGTGAGTGAGCAGCTATTGCAAAATTCACCATATTTTGCCCATATTGAGGTCCCCTTCTTTGCAGAGCAAGTGATTAAACATGGATGAGCCGAGTCTGAATAGCACCGTTCAGTCCTTGTCTCCCACCTCCTCTTGAGACGCTGGTGTGTATTTTAGAGTTCATGCAAGTGTCTAGAAAGGAAACAAAAAAAGACAAAAACCACTGATCAATGATCCATCCAGGCCTGGAAACAAAGACATCAGTGGCCACCCGGGGGAAGGAGTGAAGGGTAAACATCAGCCCTGCCAAGAATAAGAGATGGGAAGGGGCCTCAGAGAGGAGCTTTGTTCCAGCACTATCATATTTCTTGAGGATTTTTGTTTCCAGTGGCTGCATGTATTAGGGTGCAGAGAGGATTAAGCACACCCTTTGCTGCCACACCATGACAGAGATCCCATCCAAAAGCCTGGAGAAAGATTTGACTTTGGAAAAGACAAAGTTAATTTTATCTTCTGCTTTTCCTTTTTAAAATTTTCCCCTGGCACCTGGAATACTGACATCACCCACCCAACCTCCAGTCCCCTGAGTGTAAATCACTAATGTAGAGCATTGAATACTTTGGGTTTATCCTCTGGGGCGATGCTGGAGTTGTCCACCTCTATCAGGATGTTCTTGTCATCTCTGGTGACCGGCGCTGGCTGCTCATTCTGCAGGACTTGGGGTAAATTCCCTAAACTGACATCCATGTCTTTGAAAGCATGGAGTAAAAACACCCCCAAAATGATGGTGAGGAAGCCACAGACTGTGCCAATGATGTCAACCACGGTCATGGTGACCCACTCCTTAAAGAGGATGATGGAAGTGGCGATGACGATGGTGGTGAACAGCACGTAGTAGATGGGGAACACCAAAGAGGTGTTGAAAATGTCTAGAGACTTGTTGAGGTAGTTGATCTGTGTGGTGATGGATGCCACCAGCGTGATGACCAGGATCCAGGTCAGTGGGTGCTGCAGCACAGGCTGGCCAGCAAAGAAGCCCTTGATGGCAATTCCCAAGCCCTTGACTGAGGACACGGAGAAGGCGCCGATAACGGAGCAGATGGTGAGGTAGACGAGGATGTTGCTCTGGCCATAACGGGGGGCGAGGTAGAAGATCAGGAGGAAGCAGAGAGCCAGGAGGATCGAAGCATAAGCCAGGAAACCTGCAGGAGGGAGAGAAGAAGTCAAAACTCCAGCAGTGGGCATGGGGAGAGGTTTGCACTGCCCAGCCCCGAGAGGGAAAACACGGCTGGCTGCGTACCCGGCTCCTTCAGCTTGGAAGTCATTTCCTCCAGAGTGGTGACTGCCTCGTCCTCTGGGGCGTGTATGACCATCACAGTGCTGCCCACCAGGCTCAGCAGGCAGCCCAGCTTTCCCAGCAGGTTGAGCCGTTCTCCAAGCAAATATGAGGACAGAATGGCACTGCACAGGACAGAAAAACATCAGCCGGTGCTTTGCGCTCCTTTAAAGAAGGAGCAGCAGCTCTAAGAAACTTAAGAATGTTTCCATGTGATACAAGGATGCAATTTTGGTGTAAATTAGTTGGATTCCAGTGGGTTAACACACAATCACATGGCATCTATCATAGCTGAACCTGCAGGGGTGCAGGTGTGACCTGTAGATCACAGCTCTTGTGTCAGCAAGGTGCAAAAATGCTGAATGTTTTAGCACATCCTCAGAAATATTTTTTCAGGGTCTGAAGAATCATTCAGGAGCTGCTGAGCATTATGAAGCTTTTAGTGATCAAGAAAATTACTTCAAGGGCCAGTGTAACAGAGAAAAAAACCTGAACCTAACAACAAAAAAGCTATGTTAATTAAATCATCAGCACTATTAAGCCTCAGAGAAACTCTGAAAGTACTGGGGATACAGATATATCTGCAAAAATATCTAGTTGTCCAAAAATAATCTGGGGAAAGACACCAGAGCAGTCCTAAATCTCAGTTTGCTTATGCATTTCATAACACAGTCTTTCTATAAAACCTTAAGTAGCCAGAGCCATGTATTTTGGTAGGAACCTCCTATTTAAAAAAAAAAAAAAGCTATAAAACAGGGTTTCAGCCCTTTTGAGAACAGCCAGAAGAATAAAATCCTACAACATGAGAGGACCCTAAAAGCTTATAAACTAAAAGGCAGGTGAAAGGCAGTTTGAAAACAAGCTTGGTATTTTTGACCCTTTTGAATTTTTAGTACTCTTGATTACAAAAACAAAACAAAACCAACCAAACAAACATTAAAACCCCACCAATCCTAAGTGGTTAAAGAGCTGGAATAAGAAATGAAGTAATGCAGATATTTGCAGTAATTTAACCTGCAGTGTTTGTGGCTGCTCTCCATATCCAGCATTTCCAGAAGGGCAAGCTAATTAATTCAGTGGTTCCCAAATGATCCCCCAAAAGGACAACAACTTTTAAAGCATTTTTTAGAAAACACTGAGACTTTTTTCCCTTTGGACAGAATAAATCATATTATTATCCTTTCAAGTCTATTTTCACAAGTCAAACAGTCAGAAAAGAAAAAATAAAAGTCAAATTGCAAATTATAGACACAAAAATCACCTTATGAGCACGCTCAGAGCCCCCAGAGGTGTGACAATAGTTGCAGGAGCAAAGGCATAGGCAGCGAAGTTGGCAGCTTCCCCTCCACCCACTAAACAAACACAAGAAAAATACATACCAGTGAGTTACAGAGCACCTTCTGCGTTCTCTCTTGGGGGTTTGCAAACCAGCAAGATGTCACTTGGAGCGTGGGTTTTATGCTGGGGGTTTCACCCTGCTGCTAAACAGGGGCAGACAGTGGGTGAAAATCAATTTCAAATGAAAAGAGGCACCCCTGGAGAAGGGAACCCCTCCATGGGAAGGGCTGGGGGTGCCAGGGCTCAGCCAGGTCAGGGCTGACCCACCTGGGCTCATGAACCCCCCAGCCCAGCCAGGCTGTGTGGGGTTAAGGGAAGGGGCTGCTTGTCCCCTCCACCCCATGTCCCTGGGGCTGAGGGGTCTCTCTCTGGCTGGGCTGTCCCTGTCCCTGAGCAGTGAGGCTGTGCTGGCTCACAGTGAGGGCACAGCGAGGTGGGGGCACCTTGAGCTGCAGCTGCCACGGTGAGAGACAGGAAAGGGGGCTCTGAAACACCCTGTAGTAAAATCTGCTGCTCCTTCTGCAGATTCGAGCCAATTTTAGGAGATACTCTAAACACTGCAACAGGAAATGAAGGTTTTAAGTCTTCTTTCAAGGGAAAGCAAGTTTTTTTCAAGGAAAGAGGTAACACCTCTTTGTTATCTTCCTGTGCTGCAGTATGTGTGCTCATTCCCGGAGCCCCCAGGCACTCAGGGGAGGCTGTTTCCCTGTGCCTGGTACACAGGCAGACCTGCTAGCTGCCCTATTTAAACCTGGCTTCTCATGCTTTTGATCAGGTAAAACTGAGCTAGCAGGTCCTGCCAGTCCTGCAGGAGGATGGAGAGGGAGATCCTGTGTGGATGACTGCCTCTCCTCTCCCAGAGGAACCACTGCTGAGGATGAGGGAACTGGACAGAAAACAGGCTTCAAGCATGATACTCAGTTTGTTCCACACCTCATTCACAGGGCCAGGCCCTGGAAAAGCTGCAAACCCAGGGAAACAGCTCCTACTTACTGGTTAACAAGCCAGCCCACCAGAGCCAGTCCTTTAGGTAGCCATGGCCTCCATCTCCTGGGGAAAAAAAGCACATGCAGGGGTTAACAACCATGTTCTGCAGAGCAAGAGATGAGAATGCCCCTTTGGAGAGGGGTAAATTGCAAGGGGAAGAGACAAAAGAACAGGGAGGAATGGACTGTGTTGGGAGCTAATCCAATAGTGGTCCTAAGCCACAGGCTGTTGGATATAAGGAGCTTGAGCCTGCTGACATGGTGAGCCCTGCTTCTGCTGGGTCAGGGAGAGACCACGTTTTTGATAAATCTGACCTGGCTGGAGCTGGCAGTAACAGCAGTGTTTGGCTTGCCTTGGAGGAAAGTGATGTGCTCACATAGCAGGGGTGACACACAGGGACTGAGAGATTACAGGGTGAGCTAGGACAAGGGTCAATGAAATGTTGAACAGGAAGACTTCAGGATACTTTTGCTAAAGTTCAGCCTCTTCTGGTTCCTCAAGGACTACATAAATGCTAAAGTTCAAATGTTATGCTTTGATATTCCTTAGAAATTGCTGGTTTATTTGTTTTAGGGCCTTTTTGCTTGGTCGGGGTTTTTCCCAAGAACTCTTTTTGTCAGTTGCAATTTTCTGTCATTAATCTCTAATTCTTTTCAGAATGTTAAACATTCTGAAGCATAGGGAGGGGTTTGCTCTTGTTTTACTCACTTGGCTCTGCTATGGGAAGAGTTCATGGAAGGAAGGAGAGAGACATCTACAGCTGAAGCAATACTGACATTTCATTGTGCAAATATAATGTCAAAAAGCAAACCCCAAATCTGTGTTCAGCAGCTGCATGTGGCCAGCTGAGTGACAGAGGATGGAGATGGAGCTGGGACTGCCCAGTGGCTCAGCTGCTGTTGGTAGCTTTGCTGGCTGTCCCTGGACAGTCACTTCATCATCCCATCCTTCTGTGTCCCATATGGGCACAGAGCAAAATGGGGATGGTAAATCCTCTGAAAGATTATTTAAGAACTGTTCCTAGGCCAGAAGTGGGAAGCAGCAGTATTTTAATTATCATTGCTCTGTTTTGCACTTATGCAAGTAGGTCAGCTGCCAGGTAGGACTTACCCTGCTGCTGGAGCACGTTTGCAATGCTGATGGGATGTGTCCAATTCCACAGCGCAATTCTGCTCTAGGCAGCGCTGCTCCACCACTGCCCATCCTCACCCTGAGAGCCTGGTGCTAGAGGAAAGTTATCTGCAGGTTGTTGTGCAACACAGCTCCAAAGGATCCCTTCTGAAGCCACAGGGCTCCCACAGAGCCGGCCTGTCCTGCTCACACACGGCTCCTGTAATGTCATCCAAGCACACAGAGCTGCATCCCTGTCTCCGTGACCTCCTGGCAAAGCTGCTGGTGCTTCACTGAGAGCAGGAGTGGGGCTGTGCTGCTCTGCTCCGGGCTGGGGCAGGCTTTCTGCAAAGGGACCCACTTCAAAGAGCTTTTAGCACATTCCT
Source organism: Parus major (assembly GCF_001522545.3). NCBI lineage: Eukaryota > Metazoa > Chordata > Aves > Passeriformes > Paridae > Parus > Parus major. Next base: position 4,493,618 of record NC_031782.1, read on the forward strand.
GGGTGATGTGCATGCACTGTTCTGCTGTGGGGGCAGGTCTGATCTCACAGGACAATCACTCGCAATTCGTGGTGCCAGGCAGGGGAATGCAGCTTTTAGCTGAACTCTTCCAGTGCAGGGCTCTGTAAATTAGCTCCTTTCCAATGCCAAGAGTGTAAATTAGCTCCTTTCCAATACAGAGGCTGTAAATTAGCTCCTCAGCTCCCACGTAGCATTGCTGTCTGGGTCTCACATGCAAAGATGCATCCACAAAAGCTCCTATTTATATTGCTGATGGAAGACTGACTGTACCCAGAGGTGTTCCCTTGCCTCAGGAGTGCTGAAATCTGGATTGTGTGTGCAGTCCTAGGAACAGGTGGTCCCTCCCTCTCCTGCCCCCAGGTAAGCCTTACCTGCCCTGGTGCCTCCCTTCTCCACCAGCCGTAGCAATCCCTTTTTCTTGAGGATGACGCTGCTCCCGATGAGGAAGCTGGAGAAGACAGCCAAGCCCAGGCCAATGTAGAATCCATAGTTGTTTTCCAGCTGAGTTATCCAGGAATTACCTGAAGTCCCATTGTCCTGGACACGGTCAGCTGGGACAGCACTGCTGATCACTTGGCACACCACCCGGTGGGAAAGGCACGAGAGAGTGATCAGAGAGCCTTGGAGATAAAACAGCAAATCACTGACATGACTATCAACACTGTCCCTACTCCCCTGGGCTCATCCAGGTGTCCCCCTGCACTGCCACCCGTGCTGCCCAAAGGTCTCCAAAGCTCAGGACACCTCTTTACTCTCATGTGGAAATGGCAGGGTGTTGTCTGACAGATTTATGGCCTGCAGTTCAGGCATCTCTTTGACACTGAATGAGTCTACATACCAAGCTGGCAGGCCACAAGGACCTCCAAAAAGTAATTTGAATTTCCAAATATATATGCCAGAGTATCTCCACCAAACTGCAAAGTGATGGGGTTGAACTAGGCTTTATCAACACTTAACCTTGTTGATCCAAAGGCTTTGGTGCTTTCCAACCAACTAATCCTCACACCTGCCAGCTCATCAGCAGTTGTAACTTCGGGTTTAATGTGGAGTGATGCCAACACTTTGTAACTGTGCATCTGTTCCTGCTCTGTGTGCTGAGCTGTGTCATAAGACAACATCAGATTCATCTCGGACAATTCATTTCCTCTACTCTTTAATGGTTTTATTCTCTTTGCAGAGTGCCTGAGTGCCCCCAAAGCAAAGCCAGTCCTGCCAGTGTGGAAGGACTGAGAGCAGGCTCAGTGTCTGCTGTTAACACCAAAAGCTCTGCAGCCCTGTGGCTCTGGCCAAGGTGTGTTGCTGCGTGGGGGTGGGAAAATTGCAGAGTTTCTTCCTCCCCTGGCACTCCTACCACACCCAGCACATCTTTCCATCGCAATCTTTACTCCAAGTGTAGTAAAAGCTGTGTGACTGTGACCATGAGGTACAGAGCAGCCAGGTGGAGTACAAAAGTCTCTTTGTAGTAAAAGACTTCAGGTTTGTTTTGTTGGGTTTTTTTTTTTTTGCCACGACTCACATAGGAATTATAGAGCAAGTATTTATGTCTCTGCAGGCAGGAGTGGCTCCCAGCAGTGTCAGGAGCCTGGGCATGGGCCCCACATTTTTCCTGAACCAGAAGCCTGGCTTAGATCTTAAGCAGCTGCAACCCTGGCCCCAGCACACACAGCTGAGGTTTTGGATCTGAACAGGCTATAAACGTTTTTCTAAAGGAAAAAATACCAGTGACTTTCTAGATGACTTTCCAAGGGTTCCCTAATATTTTTCTTTTTTTTTTTCCTACTAGAAAAACATTCTTGAACGTGGAAATATTCCCTTGGGTATAAGGGGGGGAACTTGCCTCCTCGGTTGGGTGAAAATCTCCACAAGATACTACCGGGCACAAGCATAAAGCAGCGGGATGGAGTGACTACTGACCGGATTAAGGGATCCTTAAAGGAAAAACCCAGCTCCTGGTTTCTCTGTGCACTCGAGGGCTGGCAGAGCGTGGTGCCGGCTGCTCAAGTGTCCCTATTCCTACACAGACTTCAAAAAACAAAAGGGAAAGAACCCGCAAAGGCAAGAAAGAACCCAAAGCAGAGCAGTGACAGAGGACAGCCCCAAAGCCGGGGGGATGAGGCCGAGGGGTGCGGCGGGCTCAGGCCCGCGGTCCGGGCAGGAGGGGCCGCGCCATCCCGGACCTGGCCCGGTCCTGTCCTGCCCTGTCCTGGCCCGGTCCCGGTCCCAGTCCTGGCCCGGTCCCGTGTCCCGGGCTGCACCCACCGTTGCCGCAGCTGCTGTTGGTCTCCAGCGGCTCCATCGCCCTCGCTCTCCGGCCCTCAGCACATCCCGGGCCGAGGGCAGGGCCGGGCACACCTGAGCCCGCCCCGCTCCTCCCCGGGCCGGCCCCTCGCTGGGCTGGGAGCGCTGGCAATGCCCTGCCGAGCTTTGCACCGTCCCCTGGGCCAGCCCCCGCATCCCAGCCCTTGTCGCCATCCTCCCAGCCCTTGTCGCCATCCTCCCAGTCCTCGTCCCCATCCTCCCGGCCCTTGTCGCCATCCTCCCAGTCCTTGTCACCCTCCTCCCAGTCCTTGTCCCCATCCTCCCAGCCCTCGTCCCCATCCTCCCGGCCCTTGTCCCCATCCTCTCAGCCCTCGTCCCGTGCCCGTCCCCGCCTGCCCGGTCGCTGCGATGCCATCTCCGGGGGTTCTGCCTCTTCGCACAGAGCCAGGACCAGGCTCTGCCGCAGGGGTTTTTCCTCTGGAGGGTGTTTTCGTGCTGCTGGGGCAGCAGGAGGGTGGCTCAGGGGTGTGTGAGCCCAGGTGCGGGGTTAGGGGAACCTGCTGTGCACCCAGGGGCTGTGCAAAGCCAGGGGCTGAACACAGGTGTGGCGGAAATAGAAATTAAAAGTAAACGAGAGAAATGTTAGTGGCAATGTCAGCTTAGTTTCTGGACTCGGGCATGGAGTATTTTTCAGCCTTTTGGGCTGAACAATATATGAATGATACAAAGTTCTTAGGGAGCATCCAAAGGAGGACCACGAAGATTGTGAAGGGTCTGGAGCAGAAGCCATGTGAAGAACAACTGAGGTCACTTGGTTTGTTCAGACTGGAGAAGAGAAATCTCCATCAACTCCCCCTCCCTAAGCCTCCCTTGCTGATTCTGGTGTGTGAACGTTTTGGAGTGTGTGGCACATCACTTTTGCCTTCATCCCCATCCTCCCCTGCCGACCTCCCTCCCCGCATTTGTGCTCAGTGGCTGTGTACACAGAAACCTCATGCTGATAGAAAAGTCCTTTCCTTGTCATTAGCCAAGTTCTGCTGTAAGTCAACAGAGATAAGTAAAACCAATAGTGAAACAAGAGCTTTGCTTCAGCAAGCCCACATTTATAGGTAGACAGGATCCCTGTCATAAAGCAATATAAAGATACAAGATTTGCAGGACCTGAATGTCTGAAAATTTGCCTTTTTTTCCCCCCCCTCATAAAATAAATTGCCTGTTACTACAGGAATCACCCTTAAACTATCAGGCTGCAGCATTGCTAACACCTCATGACTCCTTCATTCAGTGCCTGATCCTATCTCTGAGCAACTGTTTTCTCCAGCAAATGTAATGCTCAAGTGCTTTGTGAGTCATTTGATTTTAATCAAGTCTGTTCATCCATCACAGTCCTGTGGGCCATTGGCGGGGAGAGACTGTGCCAGCCAAATCCCACGTCCTCCCCTTTATGCCAGGGCACTTGATAATCAATCCAAATCATATGGCAGCAGGTTTTGATGTAGGAAATGAAATGTGTGCTGATTTATCAGTGTTCTGGGAGCAACTTCTGCTGCTGTTATTTATTATGCAACCAAAAAGGACAAGACCCTGGCAAGATGATGATGGTGGGATTTGGCCTCTGTTTAGTAAATTTCCTGGCTGATGCTGGTTAGGAGCTATTCATGCAATGTGTGAATACAGGGCTGGTTGTAGAAAACCAGTGTGATGGTGAAGTGGAACAAGTATTTGCTGTGTTTGCAGCGCTGACTGCCTGTGCTGGCTGGGGGAACTCGTGTCCCCTGTCCCCTCACAGGCTGCTCTGCCTGTTCATTCTGGTGCTTGGGGATCTCCTCTTTGCTGGACCTTTTCCAACACCCTGAGGTCTTGCTGGCAGCTGGGGAGACCTAATTGTGGTGTGGTTATTGGCAATTAAACTGTGTCCAAAACAATTTCCAAGCTTTTTCAGATGAGTGTTGTTGACATCTGTGCTCACTGTGCACAAAGAAGTGTGAAGGGGGCGGCAAATTTTTATGGAAGAGATCTGGGGTTAAAATAATCGTTTTGGCCATGGTGCAGCTTCATGCATTACTGCCACAGCATGGTGCAGACAAAAAGAAAAGGAACTTTGGGCCACATCTTTACCTTCCCCTGTCTGCTTAGTTTCCTAAAGGAAAAGCCTGATGTGACCACATACACGTGTGTTTATGTACTCCTTTTCCCCCCCCCAAAGATAAATTTGAGTCTGTGGGCCACTTCTGCCAGATTTGACAAGGGGTGAGACCTCCAAAAGAAGCCATTCTAAATCCTAGGAAGAGAGACATGATGAGCAAAAGGTCCTCAAAAGGAGGGGACACTGCAGTGTGAGCTGGCTCTATCAGACAGTGGGGAAGGAGCGTGCCTGGGTGACACCACTGAGGGAGAAGCTTCAGTCAGATCTTGCAACCAGCCATGGATACAAGTGTGTCTCATATTTCCTTCTTTCTGCACAGGGACTGCGTGGGGTGCAGTCCATACAATCACAAAGCCACAGGAGTTGCATTTGATGGATTTAGCAAGGCTGTGTATGGCAATATGGGAGTAAAGAGCCAGGTAGAGTTGGCATGGAGCCTTCTGTGCTTAGTCAAGGGCAAGTTGAGACTGATAACAATAAAGCAGGGATGCAGCCAATGTCTCTTTTATTGCTTCATATCCTCATTTTAATGGGAAGGCTGTAATTAAGGGAATTTAGCTCCAAGCTGTGACCTCACGGGCTGATACTCACATCAGATGCTGCCTTATAAAAATAACTCATTAGAAATCAGGGAGTCTTCCTTAGCAGTTCATCTTTTAACAATGCAGTTCCTCCTGAAATACTGGTTTCCAGGCCAAAACCTTGACTGGAATCCAGGGGACAGAACAAGGCAGCTTTGCATGCAAATAACCTCTCCAGCAACATCAATAGGCTGTTCTTTCCCCTGCTCTCCTCTGCTCATCTCTTCTGTTCTGCAAAAAGTGATGGAAAACTACTGAGTACCAATTGTACTCTGTTAAAAATAATGGTGGAAGTATCCTGCTAACAGGTGATGGAAACTTTTGCCCTTGCATGTCTGCTAGGCATGGTTTCTGTTGAAAGTTTATGAACAGCTTTGTAATATTCTGCTCTGGCTTTGTGTAATTTTAGAGCTCCAAAGAGCTGTTTGCTGCTTCAAAGAGAGGGTGAACCCTTTTTCTGGCAATGATTTGATAAGGTAGGGGTTAAAGGAATTGCCTGGTGGTGGATGATTGCAGCACTACATGAAAGGATGCCCAAAGCTTGAAAGATTGAACTTTGATGAGCAGACAGCTTTTAATTCAGCCTATCTCAAGGTAACCGTGTCTGCAGTGGCTGAGGCTGTCATTTGGTGCCACCAGAGTTTAGACAGCACCAACAGACACAGTTCCCAATCCTGCCACACCCATGGTGAGCTCCAAGCCTTGCAGTTCTGCCCTCCCCATGCCAGTGCCCACACCTGCGGGTCTGTGCTGATCCGCTGAGTGATGCAGGGACACCGGGCCATAAAACACATCCCGGCTTCTTTCTCCCAGGGTTGCTAAAATATTTTATCCAGGTCACCGTGGCCCCACCAAGCCACATGTTGGCAGTGCAGGAGTGGTGGGCTGGTGATGGACAGCAGTGGGTGAAGTGACACGTAATCAGCAGATCGTTTGTTTGCAGACTTCTTATCTGGAGGCGTTTGCATCAGAACTCTAAATCAAGCAAAGCTCTATGTGAAAGGCACTCCTGACTTGCAGAGGGGGTCACAGGAAGGGTAATTTTGTTAAGCTTTTGAAAGAATAAAATAATCATTAATGAACTGTTCTCTGCATTGGTGAAGTGACATTCATCTGGAGATGTAAACATATTTATGAGCATTAGAAAGAAGAAAGATGAAGGCTTGTATCTTTGATACTGCTCCCTCAGAGTTGGTTGTTCAAAATTTAGAGCCTTGGGACCCTGACACTGAAAGCAAGAATTACTTCTGGCTCAACTCAGACCATGTGAGCTCTCAGCATTTCATAGGGCTGGTGTGAGAACTGAAGTGTCCATGACGCAGCAGCTAAAATTAGTTTTGAAAAGAAAAAAAAAAAAAAAGAAAGAAAAATCTTGATGGGAGAAAGGATAAATCCCAAAAAACCTGCCCAGGATCAGTGGCTGATGCAGGAAGAAAGTCCTGCTCTCCTCTCTGCCATTTCCTGTAGCAGAACCATGTTGAAATCAGTAAACATTGGACAATTCTGCACAATCAAACAGTCCTGCACAGCAGGATGTCACCCACAGAGCTGCAGTGCAGCCTCAGGGCACATTGGAAAGATCAACAGAGCTGCCTGGTCATGGTGTAAAGTCCATTCCCAATTTTATGTGAAGAATCATTGCATTTCTGTTCCTCTTAAACTAGGAAGCTGTTCCCATGAGGAAACCTTGGGGAGAAGCTGTGAAAGGGAACAGCATTTACAGTGTTTGGGCTGGAGCTGATGAGCACAGGAGTCCAACTCCCTTACACCCAATGTCACTTGTCTCTCCCTAATTCCTCAGCTCCCAGAAGATCTTTTCCCCTTGGTTCCCACTTCTGCAGTCAACAACCACGGCTGCTCCTTGGATGCTTTTAACACAAAACTAAGAATGGTTTCAAATGGAAATTTGGGAAAATAATAGCTAGGAGAATCTCCTGGAATAAAAAAAAAATGTCCCTGTGGAGTTAACCAGGCTGCAGTAATGAGAAGAAATTAAGTCCTCAGTTTAGCTTTGAGTAGAGCCTGTCAAAATCTATTAAAAATGATTATATGATTTTCTCTTCCCTGACCCTCTTATACTAAAACAAGTTTTAAAATGAAAAATGTGTTGTGCAAGGAAGTTCTAGGAAGTTCTTCTCAAAAATCATTAACTTTTTGATAGGAAAATATGTGTTTTTTGGTGCTGGCCACAAAGACTCATATTTTTTTCCTTTGGTTTCTACAAAAGCTTGACATTTTTATCAAATTAGCTGATTTTTTTTTTTTTTTTTTGTGCAAGGTGCAATTGAAGCCTCTCCCCAAATAACAGTCATCACAATGATGATGACACCACAAGCTAAATTCTGCCCATTTCATGAATGAGCCCAATTTTTATTTCTCTTCATCACAAAAGTCATCCCACATTTGTTGTACACACTGTTGGTTGCTGTGTTACGGGACATTATCACCAGGTATCAGATGCTTTACTCTTGCAGAAGCACTTCTAATGGAGATGGAAGCTTCTGTCGGCTGAATTTTAGAACAACAGCAAAAAATAATAATACAAAACCAAAATATCATCTTCAGCTGCATAGCAAATATGGATCAAAAATTTAACACTGTATCAGATCACAAGCGTAAATATACCTCACCATAAATAAAATTCATTGTACAAAATAACTCAAGCAGCTTTTCATACAAATATGGTACATTTGACAACAGTTTTTGAGAGTATTTTCTTGTTTTTTTACACCTTTGATTCTTTTCTCTTTTGCTCTCCAATACACATGAACCTACCAGACTGGAGTAACGCAGGAGGAAAAGGACTAATGTTCAATGCTCCTAAGTGCTGTCAGAGTTTAAAAAGAAAACCACTGAAGTGCTGAATTTGATCTAGTTTCCTTCCCCTTTCTATTGCAGCATTGCAAGTCAAGTGTGGAAAATCCCAGAAAATCATGTGCACTGCCAACAGTGACATTTTATAATGGCAGAGCCAGAGGGAACATTAAAATAACCCAGTCTGACTTGGTGCAGGACACAGGCCATCCTCTCTCCCCCTGTAATTCCTGTATGGAGCCAACCACTGGCCTCTGGAGTGGACATTCCAAGTGGTGGCTGGGGAGTGCTGGGGAGTTTGCACACCACTTCAGCAAAGCAGGAAAATACAGGTTAAAAAGCAAGTCCCCTGTCAGTGGACTTGGGAGGATTCACACAGGGGTCAACATTTTCCTGAGAAAACAACATTAGAAGTCTGCAGATTATAAAAGATGGAAAAATACAGGACTGAAGCACAGCCTCCCAAACTTGGCAGAAAGTCTGCAAGTATGGGGAATATGCCTGACCCCCTGGCAATCTGCTACTTTTTAGCCCTACTCTTACAAATTTGCTCCCTATTTTCATTAACAATTATGACATTTAAAAAAGTTTGGGAGGAAAAAAAAATCTGTTTTCATGGAGTTGTTTAAAGACCTAAGCCTGGACCTTTCTCATACACAGACAAAGAGGGTGAGAAAACTGAAGATAAGCAATATATTAATCCTTGAGATAATCAAAGGACAGTAACATCAAATCTCAGAAATTAAGACTGTGATTATGATTATTACTAGCTGATATCTCACACTACTTGAGCAACAAGGCAAAAGCTCTGCATACGCTCTACAGTCAAAACACTTTACATTTTTGTCATGCACTTTGACATTTTGCTCAAAACATTTAATCCCTTGGAATCTGGAGGGATTTTACATTTTTGCTAGCAAATCTCAGGGCAACAAATAGATTTCAACTACCTGTTCTTTCAAGAACAGCCTGTACAACTTTTCAGTGCAACTGTGTTTTGCAGGGTTTCAGAGAATTATGGCAAAACTAGAGGAAAAGAATGCAAAGAGATTTACAGATTATTAGGTAAAATATCTCATGACTCACTCCAGACCTAAACTGATGAAAACAGGGATTTAAATTCACCTTCCTATATCCCATTTTGTCTAGGTAGCTGAGACTGGGCCATTTGGTAGAGTTCATCCTTTTGTAGCAGCTTCTTGTTCGTGCTGGTTTCCCAGAAGACTCCAGCATTCCATAGCTTGTCAGATGTAGTAGGACACTTAATTTGTGCTGTGCCTAGAGGTGGCTCTGAAAGCCAGAGAGGGACTTGTGCCAGCTTTTCAGCAAGACTTCCATACCAAAATAACAAGCATTTATTATTTAGATCAGGAGAAATATGGATCCTGGTCAGATCTATCTTCCTCGCATCTTGTTTTCCACAAAAAATAAAGTGCTTGATTTTTCTCCTCCTTTTAAAAATATATATCTCTAGATACCCTCACTCCAGTAGTATAGAAGTGCTGGAACATGATGAAATGCCAGAACTGACATTCTTAGTGGAAGAGTGAGGAGGGAGCAAGTCCCAGATGCTCTTGTGCTGCTCTTGCTCACAACACGGAGGAAAGAACTCGCCTTGCTGGGCTGGGTCCTTCCCTGTCACTCCAAGATTTCAGCCAGACTTCCTGAGATTTCATTTTACTTTCAGATTACTGTGCTGCACAATTTCCTCCCTGCAGCTGCAAATGTCTGTCTCAGTAATTAAAGGAAACTCAAGGTGTGAAAATGTCCTGCACTTGTCACATGTGGGTTATTTATGGATTATCAAGGGAGCAGGTGATGAGAGTCTGGGAGCACAAATTCATACCACACACCAAGAACTCCTCTTGCCAGCAGTAGCTTGCTGGCTGCTGTTTCCTAAGACAAAAACTCCAGTTGGGATATTTCTACTAATTAATTATATGTTCCCTCTGAGAGAATAAATGCCCAGGCTCTACCTTTTAAACATCTGTAACAGCATGCAGTTTACAAGCATGATGAAATGCATGGAACAAATATTATCACATCTGGATACAGCAATTTTTGCTGTGGCCAGGCTAAAGCTGAGGAAACACTGCCAGTGGCGAGGCTGGCATCATTTTCTCTTGGAGCACATGGTTTGATCTCCTTTCACATCAAGCACAAGCTTTTGTATCACTACAATGACACTACTGAGGGGAAGCAGGTTAGACCAGGAGTTACGAAATCCTCCTTGAAGTTCCACCTGAATTTGTTCTCTATATCCAGGGATCTTAGATTAGCTGACTGGGAAAAGGAAACAGACTCCAGTGTTCTCTCTGAACAACTCTGAACTGGGTATTTTTAAAATTCTGGGTATTTTTTAAAGCTTATCCTATATTTTATCTTTTCTAAACAATCACATAATTTCTGAGTGATGGTAAGTTTCCTAAGCCCTGCTGGTAGTCACCATTCTCTGGAGAAAGGTATTTGTTTACTGTGCCACTAGGAATTCGTCTAAACCAAGGGAAAATAGCATCCCAGAACACACACAGATTCCACACCCTGGCTCTCACCCTTGGCTGAAGAACAAAGATCCCCTATGTTCAAGGTAACTAACTACACCTGCATCCTGTCAGCACCAGTCATCATTTCCACCCAAATTAATATGTTTGAGAGTACATTCAAATGAATGCAGCCTCTTCTGTAGTCCACAGGAAATCTGGTTTAGTCCATGGAAGATGTGTCTTCAGGGGAGAACCTCTGCATAAAAATAAGTGGACATCCCACAGCATGGAAAAAGTCAGGCTGTTTTTCTCTTTCCCCAGCTCTCTGAAGTGCTGAGGAGTTATCTGGTGACTGCATCACTGCTGTTCTCAAGCCCACATGCCAAAGCTCCCCCTACAACTGCTGGAAAGGCCAAGGACACAGCAGAGAGCGCAAAGAGAGAGCACAGAGAGACCCCAGCCTGGGGCAGGCATCCATCCACAACCAGCCTGGCAGGGCTCCTCTGCACCCAGCACTCGATCCTCAGGGCACTGCCATGGCTAACACCCTGCCTTCATCCCTTCTTCCCCCCAAAGAGCGGGTCAGGGACTTGCCTTCAGCCCCTCCTGCTCCGTGGCTGGTGGCACATGTCACGGGGGCGTTGATTTGTCCCGCTGCTGCTGCAGTGGGAGCGGGTTCCCGGCGCCGTGGGAGCGTGGAAATCTCCCACCTGAGGCTGCAGTATGGCTTCAGAGCGACGTGTGGACTGGGTGAATCACAGGGAAAACCGGACCACTTCATGGAAGAAAAGCACATTTTGCCCGCCCACCCCCACCCCCCCTCAAGTCCGAAAGCTACGAGTAAAACCGATCACAGGGATGGGACAGAGGAACATGCACTCAAACGGGGCCGAGGGGAAGATGTGTCCTCGTGTGGAGAGGCAGACCCAGCCTCACTCCCTTGTCAGGCCTCACACCATCAAGATTACCCCTCCCAGCTGGTTTGGGTTCAGTCCCTGCTCCCTTCCCAACCCACGCAGGGTCCGTGTCCACACTAGCAGGTGGTGGCCAGCGACTGGTGGATGGGGGGCTGGAAGCAGCGCACGTGCTCCACCGTGGAACTGTCTGTTTCCACTGACTTCATGTACTTGTTCAGGATGGCAAAGATCTCGTTGTTCAGGATCTGGTACTTCCTGATCCTGTCGGCCATCTTCTTCAAGGGCTGGAGGGATGGTGAGGGAGAGAAACAGCGCATCAAGGGTCTCATGTCATCTGACCAGCTCAGAAGTAGCAGAACCTGTGCCCTGCTGCTGCTGGAAAGCTCTGCTGAGGCAAAGCAGCTCTAACACATGTTCCTGTTCCACTTAGCACCTCGCAGGGACCGCTGATTCGATTCATTATTGGCTTTAACGATTCAAGACAGAGCATTAACAGGATCAGTGAGTGGTCCTAAGTTAACTGTTCCAGAGTCTAGGCTCCCAACTGCTTATTGAAAAAGCCACCGAGATCACAGGATGGCTGCTGGAAGTACCAGCTCCTCAGGTCCAGCTTCCCAACCCCAGGAAGAAGAGGAAAGCTTTGGGAGAAAAAAGATTTGATTTTCAAGCCAATTAAAACCTTGGCCTCTCTGCTGAGACTGCAGATGGAAACCTTATAGCAAGGGCATCCAGTAGGAATAAGATTAACACCGGGCTTTGTTGTAATTGATGAATTTGGACAAAGCAGGATAGAAAACAGAAAGAAGTGTGCTGGTTTGGATCCTTTGGGACCTCACCCTTCAACTTACCACGTTTTTTATGATTTCATCCTTCCCATCCTGCCTCTGCACCTTCAGCAGGTGGTAACAGAAGTCAAAGAGGTCAAAGCGCCGTTGCTGTCCAAGGAGAACGATGATAGAGCAACCTGCCCAGTTCAGACCATCTCCAAAGCACTGCCTGGAGGGAGGAACAGGGTGATGGGTGGGAAGAGATGACAGGATAGAGTTAGGCAAGAGAAGTACCATGGCACCAGGAACCTTCCTTGGTGAAATCGGGTTCAGTCCTGCTTCTAGAAAGTGAGTATACACCTAGAGAAAATGAACCCAGAAGGAGATAATACAGAATTACACCCAGGCCAGGCTGTGTAGGGTGAACCACAGGGTAAGATGGGTGAGAACCTAGTTGTGGGTTGTTGGCCCATCTACCCATCTCCTGCCTGTCACCTTGGGCATGTCCCTTTACCCTGTCCTTTCCTCCAGCTGCTCCAACACATAGCTGAGCACAACAAAGTCCTTCCAGCAAGGACCCACATTCCCGCTCCACCTCCACAGAGGCTCTCACCGCAGCTGAGGGCACCCCGGGGGCTGGCTGGCCCCATCAGAGCTGCCTGGGGACACTCACTCTGCCGTGAACTCGTTGGTGCCCACGGGGATGCAGTACACGAACTGCATGGCGCTCCAGAGCCGGTGGAACTCCACGCACTCGTCCACGTGCATGACCCCGTTGGTGGGGGGCGGCCCGCGCCAGATGGGGTCCTGCAGGTAGCTCCGGATGCGCGTCAGGATCACCTCGAACATGGAGAGCCCGCAGCACAGCCGCTCCTTGGTCAGCAGGTCCCCCTCCCGGGCGATGGCTATTTGCTGAGGACAGGGACAGCCAGAGGGACACCAGTGAGGATGTGACCCACACATTTAACGCTGCCTGGTCTCTCCCCGGCTCTTTCGCCTCGTGGGAGGTCCAACCTTACCTCTGATGGCTGTTCCCATGGCACTTCCCACCAGAGAATACACATCCCTCAAACAGGAGGTTTAATACTGTGCTCCACTCTGTTTCACCGACCTCAGTATCTTTTGGAGTAGCTGTGTACATCAGAACACCAGAGCTGAAGGCAAAGCTCTGACCAGAAATACTGATCCTTCACTCTGCTAGCATGCTGTTCTGCCCTGTTAGTGCTACTCAGCATTTGATTTCAGGATTCTCATTTCATGGGTTTCGTCTCATCATTTCTGCAGATTATCAAGATAAAACAGGACAGAACAGGGACATTTTGCTTCCCAGGACACTGCCATCATCTCTTCAAAATGCAGATAGCCTACAGCTTTCTTGATTTCTTTCGTAGTTAGAGTTAAAAAGCTCTGAGGAAGATGAGAAGGCACTGCAAACTTGATACTGAAAAACCTGTGGTTTGTAAGCAAGCCAAATAATTTTTTCCCAGATGTGGAAGCTTTACAGGTGTGGATAATTTCTGTGACATCCCTGCTCACATTTAAATACACAAATCTGGAATAGTTCCACTGGATGAAATTATTTTGGCTTTTACACTAGAGAAAAATTAAAAGAGAATTAACTTCATTTCAGACCCATTGCTCCCCAAGAGGACATAAAAAAAAGCAGGGGGGATTTAAAACAAGCAAGTAGGGCCTTCCCTCAAGCTCACTGAGTGGTGCAAGCGTGGGGGTCTGTCACTGCCCTGGTATCCTCTCAGCTGCCCCATTTCCTGCTGTTCCAGCGGCAGGACTGACTTCTCTTTGCAGTGCTGCCAAAAATAACTCAGGAAATGGGAGCTGAGTGCTGTCAGAGGCGTGCAGTGGCTGTGGGAGGCTCTGTGCTCACCTTGGCAGAGTGGCTGCACAGCAGAGCCTTTCAGCCCTGCCACCACTCTGGAACAGGCACACAGAACAAGCGTGGCACTGACTGGGACCCTGCCTATCCCAGAGGACTTCCCAGAGCTTTAAGCAGATTTTAAGCATTTGCTCCATTTCCTGCTGTCCCTGTAATGCCTATAAAAATGTTATCCCAATCAGTCATGATAGGGACTTGCAGCAGCTGGGACAAAGGGCAGACACATGTCCTGGCCAGACATTAAGAACATGAATTATGCTTGGTTTGCTTGGGTCATCTTCATTCTGCTCTGAAAAATGCATGAATGTGCCTGCACATCCCTGTTCCTGATTATCAATTTATGCTGGCAGTAACCTCAAGCATTTTTAGCTTGGTTGCTCTAGAAATTAGAAGCATTTGAATTCTTGTTTGTGCCACCATTTAAAGGATGTTCTGGGGACCTCAGCTCAATTAGTGTTCAACTAATAAGCAAATATCAAGGGAAAGCTGTCATCATGTGCAGAGGCCACATTTGGTGTGGGATCCCTCAGTCTGTTAAAAGCAGGAATGGTATCACTGGTTCCATGGCACACACCTGTATGTGTTTGGTAAGTAAAGGTTGATTTTATTCAGCTTTTTAGCTAAAGGCTGTACACTGTTCCTCTCCTCACCTGCTCCAAGCTCTTATGGGCACAGATCTGCACACACTATCTATCATGGCAAAATAAGGGCACAGTAGAAACAGAGCCATTTCAAATATAAATTAGGTGTCAGCATTACTAAAACGTAGTGCTAAAAGGGATACTTTTGAGAACAGACTTCTCCAGTGATCTTGGTACACGATTTTTGAAGAAATCTTAATTTAGAAAGGGATGCATCTGGCTTTCAGTGTAGGTAGTGCCACTCAGTTATGCACATTCACAGAGTCTGGTTCTAAAATTCTTCACAGTAAGGCCAGTCTTTGACACAGGACTGCCATCCTAGGGTAGGTATCTTAACATGGGAGAGCTGTTGGTCCTGTGCTCAGAGCTGCCTCACAGTCTGGGGTCCCACTGATTCCTAAGATCAGGAGAGGAAGGATGCTCTCAAGGTAAATTGTCACAGGATGCCACTGTGCTGAATCTATTATTCCTTCTGTCTTCAGAACCAAAGGCTCTGATTATTTCCAGGGAAGAAACCAGACTGACCAAGCACTTTTGAAAACCCCTTACTAAATACCTTTATGGTCAGCATTAAAAGGGTGAGGATTCCTTTAATGAACCACTTTGACCCCCCCTGGTTCTTTATAGATGATCCATCAAACAGCAGCTTCTGGATTTCCAATGCAAAGTAATTATTTACAACAATCATTGGCAGTTTTCCTGCCATTGCACAAATCCAGTTTTGATTTTCTAGTTTTTGAACCTCTTTTATAGCCTGTTTACTGGTGAACTTGCCAGAACCCTACCCCCAAAACCTGCAAAAACCAATAGATCCCCACTGTAACATGCATGGGGCCACCTTTTGGGAGAGGCATCGGGCAGGCAACTTCAGCTTAGATTCTGGACAATTGCTACAAGGCATTTATGCATTCTGCAGGAAAAAATCCTGTATGGCCTGTGTCCAAAACTGCATTTCCAAAATGCATGTCCAAAACTGCATAAAAGGAGCAAGCTTAGAAGCTATGGAGGCACCTACAGAAAGCAATTCTTGTGTTCATTTACATTTGAGCTCAAAAAAATTAAAAATCTGGTACCCAACTGTACCTGTGTAATGAATATGGGAACAGTTTACAGAAAAGTAACTTTTTAGGGGGAAGTGAATTATCTTTTGTTTCCATCACCATTATAACTACAGCAGAAATAAGCAACGAGTGGACTCTAATAGCAGAATTCAATGATGATTTTGCATGGAAAGAAGGAGAGATAGAAAGACCAACACAAAGACACAAAAACACAGAGGTGAATTCTTTTTCTCGAGTGTCTCCTTTAAAAGGAATTGTCTACAGAGTAAGACAAAGTCCTCAGTTATCTAGCCAATTTCTCTGTTTCAGATGATTTCCAATGATGCAAAGTTCAAAATGTCCTTGATCCATGAGAAAAAAATACAGGAACAAATATCAACCACTTTCTGCCTGCCATAGATCTGTCACCTCCTACACCAGCTGAGTGTTCGTTCCATTCCCTCTTCAGTACATTACAGGAAAAGGGTGCTGATTCATTTGATACTTCAAAAGATTTTTATCCCATCAACCCCAAGTAAATGGGCACTTGAAGTTTGATTATTATTATTATTATCAATGGAGCACAAATTCTGCCCATTACACTGATCAATCTATGGAGATATTTTAAACAGTACTGAATTTCTGCACAGGAGATCTTTCCCAAGCTGAGACCCACGTCAAGAAGATAACTTAAATGGAGCCATAATTTTAAGCATGTGCTGAAGCTCTAAGCATGTGCTAGGAGGGAAACCATTCTCAGATGTATTCCTTGACAGGGATGAGCTTAATGGACCACACTGCAGTCCTAAAATGGGGTCCCCAAAAGTGATGGCAATTGATCATTAGGACAGCCCTGCAAAGCTTCTCCTCAAACCACACCAGCAATTCTCCATCTTTTTGAAGTGGAGAAGAGGTTTTTGGAGTTGTTCTGATTCAGAACTGGCTTCTAGCACACTAGCCTTACAGCTCCCTGCCAGCTCTCCTGACTGGAGGCAGCAAAACATCTCTGGACCCACTCACAAATTTCCCTTCAGAATGTTTGCTCGGGCAAGGATTCAGATTTGTTCCTCCAATTGATGTTTTGGGGGGAAAAAAAAAATCAATCAATCAATCAATCAAAAAAAAGAAAAAAAGAAAAAAAAGGATCACTCTTCCCAAGGCCAAGCAGGCCAAGTGGGGACTGCTACGAGTTTCCAACAGCCATCCCTTCCAATGCAATCCTTACCTGCGGAGTGCCCAGCCTCTCTATTAGGGGAACCAGGTGAAGTGGGGCATACTTGGCTTCGAGACGCTTCATGCGCACCTCCAAGCGTTCTCCTTCTGTCAAGCGAGCAGCAAACAGTGAAATGAGAGGAGGAAGTGGAGACCCGCAACTTTCCGCCGAGTTTGCTCAGAGCTGCCCCCCAGCAACCATCCGAGGAGACTGTGGGATCATCGGGGAGCCAAACCGAGCAATGAGGGGCCAGTGATGCAGAGAAGGGAGGGATGGGCGAGTGCAGTCTCAGCAGCAGCTTTATCACACATGTCCAAAGCATGTCCCTGTTACCGAGCACTCCTGTTGAGATGGACATTTCATGCTGTCATTCTCCAAAGAGGCTGTGAAATGGCTTCCAAACCTTAAAGGGAACCCCCAAACTGCCTGAGGTTTCAGGTCATGGCTAGGCTACGGGAAATGCACCCCTGGCTTTTGTTTGCACCTGACGTTTGGCTGTATCCACTGATCTGTTTGGAGGGGGAAGCAGGGTCAGAGATAATCCTCAGCAGAGATGGGAGAGAAAACAGCCTCTGGGCAGAGACCTCTGAGTCTGCCCACTGCTTCCCTCTCAGCTTCTTACCTTTGATGTAGACCCTGGGCAAAATATTTTGGAAAGGAGCAGCATGCAGCAAATCACAAACTTCTTCCTGGGACTGAGGCAGGAAGAAAGAAAGATAAAGTAAGTTAAAAAATATCTGTGGGGGAGACTGAATGGCTCAGGGGCCTGGGCAACACTACAACAGCTCACACCTACAGCACCTACTCAGATCCAACCCAGCTCAGTAGCAACTCCAGTGGTTTGAACCTAAATGATCTAAAACTGGAAGCAACACTTCAGCTTCAGTCAGGAAGTTTCCCTAACTCAAATAAGTTACTTCCTGCCTGTACAAGGCCAGGCCTTTATACTGATTTTCTGTCCTACTTACTAGCCCTGAAGGTAAGAGGGGATAAAGAATATGGAAGCTTCCATTTCATCTTACCCTGAATGAATTCCTGCAGCCTGTTCTTTAGGAGAGGGCCAAGGCAGAAATTACCTTTTGGTTTAGTTATTTTAGGAAGTATACATGAAAAATATACTGACATGTGGCTCTTCTGCAAATAGGTACATCACAACTGGTCTGAAATGATTTGGTTGTTGGTGTGGTGTTCTCAGCCAGGGCTATCAGAATCCCAGTGGTGCAGGCACCAGGAAGTATAAAACAGAAGTCCAGAGAGGAATAACACCATGAGATGCCACCTGAGGGGATGCATGCCAATGCACTTGAGAAAAAAATAATCCCAAACACAGATGCACAAGGAGGAGAAACCTAGAAATAGGCAGGTGGAGACTGAGGAGCGATGGCCGACAGTACATTGTACACGAGTCTGCAATGGGCAACAGCAGCGAGGAAACCAAAGCTGTTCAACACAGAGGCATCGTGTCACGACAAGGCATCAGCCTGCTCCTACAAAAGCCTATCCTAGGACATGCTTTCAGTTCTGAGCTCACTGGAGAGATGTAGACACACTCGGAAGCAGATCATGACAGCGCAGCAGGAGGAACCCGGGGCTGGATGGAATGACTGGGCTGGGCCTGTTTGGGATGCAGGGGTGGACATCCCCCCTTCCAGCCAGCAGGACAGTGGAGCATGGAGCTGCAGGAGGCTGCACTGGCGCATGGATGCTGGGATGAGAGCAAGTTTGTGGGAGTGCAGTTTGTGACACAGTGCTGGAGGGACAGGAACAGTCTGGGGCCCCTCCGTGGGCACAGAGGTGCTGATGTTAACAGAGTGGGCCTGTCACCTTGGTCATTTTGTTTGCAAAACACTGTTCACTCCTAGGTGAATGTTCTTCTGTTTTCCTCTCATAAAGTGAGCATTTTCAGCCATTTGCAGCCTGCATTCACCTCGTATGTGTCCCAAAATTAGTCACATTACTAACAGACCTCTTCCCCAAGGCCCATTAACCGAGAGCACAAACTCTGCTTACAAATCTCATCCCAAGCAACCCCTCATTCCTCAAACTTAAACCGTAAAATGGGGGTAAAATGCAGCAGACTGGACATCTGCATCAGAGCCATTTTTGCCAGGAAATACCACCAGCCTTAGATCACTCAGACAGCTCTGAAGGTAATTGCAGTATAAAAGCAATTCTTGCTGATGCACAAGAGCTCCATTAGAGGGAAAATCTTCTTTCTGTGATGGCTCTGTGCATCTGACATCCTCCAGCAAGTGGGAACCAGAGCCCACTGCATGCAAACGAGTCTATTACCGTGAGGAAAAACAGAGGATCCAAGAGGGAGAGGCTTTGTCTGGCACAGAAAGTAGGCAGATGTGGACTTTGATGGGCAACCTTCCTTAAAGGATCCCCAAATTCACACCATCTTTATTTTCTGCTATTCTAAAATGCCAGTACACTGCTGATGTACAGTTCCTGGGACTGAAGGAACATTTCTGCATTGAAATGAAGGAAGAAACCACCATGTCCCTTGAGTGTCCCATTAAAGATGTGACAGGAAAGGCAAATGCAGTACATCCAGCAGAAAACCCAACACTGAGAACAGCAGAAAGCACTGACAAAGCCACAAAAGAAACAGAAACTGCCAGAATATAGTTGGCAACTCTGGTCATTCTATAAAATTCTATAGAAGCCAAGCTGCTGGGTGATACACATCTCTTGTTTTCTTAATCTTATGCAAGCACTGCTCACTGAATGTCTTTGAAACACACCACCAAGAATTAAAAGTCTCTAGATCTGGAGTTAAAATGCAAAGGGCAAGGGCAGATATATGCATTTTGAGGACATGCAGAGACTTTTAGTTTTCTCTTTGCTCTGTGGCCAGATAAAACTTCAAATCTTTGAACTTCCTTATGGCTTTGCTCTGAACAAAACTTCTGGTTTTGCTTGGAAAGCCTGTCTTATGTTAGGGCAGTAATTTTGAAATACTTCTGGAGAAACAGAAACAACCCTGCCCAAACCATTCTGACACAGTATGCACATTTAATGCACAATTGTGTTGTTGAGCACTCCTCAGTTGGCTCTGGACGAAATTATGAGATAAATTCATTGCTTTGTAAATTTGTTATGTGAAAAACAAGAAGCTAAGAGGATGAGTGGCACCCAGCCACAGCCTTTGCCCCCCACCAGAAAGGGCATCATGTGAGCTGGGAGGCTGAGAGACTTGTGCACGTGTAAAACTCCTGTGCAGGGGGCAACACCAAGCTGTTACTCCAGCCAAATTTTCAGTGAAGATGCCCCAGGACATATATACTCAGCAGATTTCCTTCCTGTTGGATTGCTTTATCCATTTCACCATTACAATCAATCAGGCCGTTTCCATTGCACTGGCACCCCAAAAGAGCAGAGGGATCAAATCTACTTCTCACTGTACAAATATGTGTATCAAAAAGTATTGATCCCTGCCCCAGAGAGCTTACAATCTAGAAATTAACTCCAGTTGGTTTTGTTTCTAAGCAGGACAAACAAGGGGCAGCTTTGGGTCCAAGAATGTAATCTGGATCTTCCAGTACTCAGACTCAGCCATCCCAGAGGCCTGACCGAGTGCCAACGCTCACCATCCCCATGGACATCCCCAAAGACTCCAATAACACAGCCCCAGAGAGTCCCTGAGAACATGAGAATCTGGAAAATAACATTTCCCAAACTCTTCTGCTGGAGAACCCACTTGCACTTCTACTCTTGAGCTGGAAATTTCGGGTACGATGTTGGTGTGGGGGTTTTGCCTTACCAAAGCCTGCTCGATAAGGAGGCAGAAGAGAATGGCATTGCCCACTTCTCTGAGGCTCTGGAACACGTCAGTCTTCAGCTCTGCATACTCAATGATGTCCTTCAGCTGATGGTGGAAAAACTCCAGGATTCCTTAAAAGAGAAGGAAGGACTGTCAGAAAGAGACTGGAATCACTTCCCAGAAATTTGGATAAAAAGATGATCAGTGTCTGGCATTTCCTTTCACAAACTGCAGCTGCTAAATGCATACACAGAGGCTGGCATTGGGAAGAACTAACATGCAGTGTCTTATCCTGCTTTCAGTAAAGCCTTGGGAAATAGGGAGTTACTCATATAAACTCCCTGGATTTCTTCATCAGAGGAGGAAAGAGGTTCCAGACTGTGATGGATGACTTGGTGCTGGCCCATGTACAGCAGCCACAGTTTCTGACTGCAGCCGTGCTGCAAAAAATCTCTTCACCAGCTAAGGAGAGCATTTAAAAAGATTTAAAAAGTACCAGTGAACTCGCAAAAGCTTACACAATCCTGAAAACATAAGAGAGGCTATCAGAAGACATTCCCTTATCACCCATCTATGTGTTCAAAAGGAAATTTCCAGCAGGAGATTTCCTCAAAAGGTTTCCTATACATGCTCCAGTGTCAATGGCAGAACAGCTGAAAGTGTCCCAGCAAACCTGGCTGCAAGTGGCAATGGCAGGACAGGAGGCCAGCCTGGATTAACCATGAGTGTGGGCCTGAGTAAATGCTGCAGCAACACATGGCTGAGCTCCTGCTCAAGGATCCATCTGCAGCACCCACCTGGAGAGCCATATTCATGTCTTGGCAAGCGGCAGATCTTGGGCATTACTTCAATCAGAGTCTTCACATACTGCAGGATGGTGCCTTGCAGCTGTTGGAGACAAAGGGAGGTTAAACTGGAATGCCAGGTCTCCTGGCACTGGTTTTGCAGGAGGCTGGTTGTGGATGGATCCACATCTGACAGCACAGGATGAAACTTCAGCTGGAGTCCGAGAAGAATTTGCTTAATTTGGATTTCACTCAAATATGAAATTCAGTCCAAGTGTATGGAGTCAGAGTGCTTTTACAGCTTCCTCCCAAAGAATAAATCCCAGCTGCATGGATTTTCAATTTCAAAATACAGCTTGCTGTGTTTGCACTGTCTGCAGCTGAAATCCAAAACAAGGCTCAGTCTTATATACAGCTGGACTTGTGCTTCTAACCCAAAAAGCATTTCACCAGAGCTGCCAAAGGACTCACTCCCTAGCAAAGGAAATGCTCCTTCCACCTGAGGAACGATCACTGGACACTCAAGAGTTTAATAAGGAATTTATGTTCATGTAGAGCAAGTTTCTGCAGATCTGATGTTCTGGACATACATGGATTAGAGCAGAGCTTAGTTTAGAGCTTAGTTTAAAGCCCTTGCTGTCATTTGGAGTCCCGCACCTGCACCCTGTGGATACATTCTATGAGATAATGCACTCAATTCCATTTAGTCAACCATGCAACCTTTGTGCTGAATGCTGTCTGATCCTGCTGGGAAGGCTCCATCACCCCACAGGACTCGCTGGGATCCCTCACCAGTGCAAATCAGCTCCAAGTGCTCCAGTGTGGATCAAGAGACACGAAGGTGCCCAACGGGAACGCCCCAATCCCAACGCCCACACTGCCTGCCTCTACCTATCCAGGCTTTGGGGTTTCTCCACCACCAGGGCCAGGCTCAGAATTACCAGGCTCTTGACGATCTTCAGCAGCTCTTCCATGACCACAGCGATGCCTTGGTAGCCCAGGAGCCGACAGATGGTCTTGAAATGAGGCGGCCCCACAAAGTTGCGGTAGGAGCTGTAGATGTGGCTGTAGGCGATGTTGAGAGGCTGGGAAATTGGAAGCACACTGACAATTAGACAGGGCCATCGACCAGACCTGCAATGCTCTTACCACAGTATTACCTTCCATCACTACATATAAGTTTTAAGGAGGGGAAGGAGTAGAAATAATAATACCAGTGGTCATTCCCACTTTTGCTTCTTGTAGGAGAAGAGACTACTTTTCTTCCTGTGTGCTCAGATATACTCCAACCTCAACACTGTCATGGCACAAGGTTTTGTTATCCTCCTATGTAGCAACTGCACTTTCATTTCCAAGGTAATTTACTCTCCCATAGACTCCCAATCCAATCAGCTCTGTGGCCCTTTGCCTCTTCAAAATCAAATTGTTCTCTACTAAAATGAAAAGTTTTATGTACGTTTAAGCAGACAGATTTTTTTTTCCCCCTATGAGCACTTGCTTTAAATAAGGCATATTAAGACAAGCAGGAACTGAAGCAACTGAGTTAAGGGCAGATGGAAAAGACAGAGAAAGATCCTTTTTGCATCCTGCAAAGCTTTACATCAGCCTCTACTTAACAGACATCCCATGGGTCCATGACAAGGATTAGAATCTGACACTGGTCTAAGGAGAATGGTGCCTAGGACATTGCCCCCAAAATTCTTAGCAGCAGAGAACAGAAAGTGATTTCCAAGAATGTACTCTATCAGTGTCATCTTGGAAATATGGAAATTGCTGCAACATTTACAGGATCCATTTGGTGTGAGACAAAGAGAGGCAGAGGGAATTAATTCACTTGTGTGTTCTGCAGGAAAAAAGTACTGAGAATCAGATTTAGCTGAGACACCACATGCTCGAGAGGGCTCTGCAATGGATGGAAGTGTTGGCATCATAACTCAGCCCAGCAGAGGGGCTGCACTCTCCCCCCATAACATCTCCAGCCACAGCAAAAAAGCCATCCTGGAAAAGATCCTGGCACATAATGCTCCTTCCAGCAAAACACAGATTAACCCCGGGCTCATGCTCACCTAAAGGTAAAACAAAGATAAGGAAACAAATTAGACTGAATCCCAAATGCCTCCCTGTGGATATTGCAGATTCCACAAGGATCCCCTTTTCTGCCAGTAATGGAGCCAAGGGAGCGCTGGGATGAAGGCTCTGAGGAGGTTTGGATGAAAGGGAGAAAGGGCTGAACAAGTCAAAATGTGGTCTTTGCTCCACCACTGCTGCGATACCCCCAGCTGGAGGCTCCTGTCATCCCCCACTCCTGACTCATTCCACAAGATTTACTTTCAGTGCATCATCTGAGCTGCTAATGGGTTACAAAGTCATTTGCTAAAAATTGGAAATGTATTTTCTTTAGCTTTCAGCTATAGAATTTCACCAGTGTACTGACCACGCTTTCACAGACTTGTCAGTTACTTTAATCAATTAATTGTCCCTCATTTTGTCACAGCCCTACAGATCTGGTCCAGCAGGTTGTTACCTGCTGTAATTCCCAAGTGCTCTTTGAACCAGCAGAATTAAGGCACAGCTAGAAAGTCTCCTATTTTCTGTGAAGTGCAATTTCACCTCTTGTTCCTGGTAGGTGCAAATAGCCCTGAAACACTATTAAGTGCAGAAAGACCGCCTTGGAGGCTTGCTCACAATAAGCAAGAACTTTCTTTCCCATCAAAACTTTTTAAATAAAAAAGAAAAATAAAAAAAGGGGCCCTGGGTATGTGTCAGAGTTAAGAATTATTCAGGCAGGCAAAAGCCTACTTTCAAAGCTCCAGCTCTTAAGAGAATTGAGCACCCTGCTTAGGCTTCTGTCTGCATCCTCAGATAACCAAGTCTTTAAAAATCTGGTAGAGACAGACCCAAAGCCACTGATTCTGCACCCTGATACATTTGAAAAACCGCAATGTGTTTTTTTGAAAAGTGTTTCTGTTTAAACACCAGATAATGCCCAGCCTGGAACATTTGCCAAATGGCCAACATGACTATCTCAGAGGGAAGTCAGTGCTCCAAGGCTCCAGCCCAGCCATATTCCCATAGCTTTTATTGCTTTAACTTTTGCAAGGCACTGTCCCAGTGCCTGATGTCCTCAGAAAGCTGCAGGGGTGATCCAAGTGGCCCAGAGATGGCTCCTTGCACTTTCCTTCCACACCTCCCTGTAGGCTCCTTTACCCTGCTATTTCCCCAGGGTTAGTACACTGGGGTTCATCCTAGCGTGGGGGAATAAAACAATCCTTATTTCAGTGGGCTCATGAATCCACATTCATGTCTGGAGGCCTCTTTGCTACTCCTTGGCCAGGGGAGTTCTGTCTGTGCATGTTCCTTGTTCCTCTGAGATGCACTGGTAGCAGTTGTGGTGCAGCTGGTCAGATTTTGCCCACAACAGGGCTGATATCTGGCTGTACAGGCAGCCAGCAGCTGGTGCTGCTGCACAGCCCTCGCCTCGCAGCACGCCCTCAACCCTCAGTGGGATAAAGGGGCTGGAGAGCAGCTCCCAAACAGCTCCCCTCTTGAGTGAGGGTCTCAGCAATTAGCCTGATTGGGAGAAAACACATTTTAGGATGTGCACTGGCTGCAGATGAGCAGGATGATTCACACCTGCCTGTCTGCAGGATGAGGTGGGTTCATGGAGCTCTCTGCAAAGCCATACAGCGCACGAACAGCAGGCTTGTGTCTAATAATAATGCTCTGCCAGCAATTAAAAATATAACTCCATTTAAGGGTGAGATACACAGCTTGGGCTAAAGACTGTAGGATGTAAAAAATTACACCAGTGGGTATTTTAAGACAAAGCAGCTGAAGGCACAAGCTGGCTGCACAGCAGAGCAGAGCACAGCACAGCACAGCTCACTCCCCCGCGCTGGGTGGCCGCTTCTGACCCCTCAGAGAACCAAAGCCAAAGCCTGACCCTGACATTTCCTGGGAGCAGCAGCTGCTGGAGACACTGAGGAGGTTTGCCCCACCCTTGGTTTGGGGCCAAATGGGCAGGTTTTGGGGATGGGAGGCTGGGATGTGCAGCATGGGGCAGAGCTCTCAGTGTCCTACAGAGCCCACCCTGCACCCAGGGACAGTCATCTGTCATTGTGAGAATGTGGGCAAGGTCCCAGTGCTGCTTTAGGAGCTCAGGAGATTACCAGCAATGCTCTGGAGAAGCTTTAGCAACAAATGAAGCAAATCAAAGCTCTATTTCCATGTCTTTGACCTTGTTGTTGGCCATCACTCAGACCCATCTGAGCTTACCTGAGGAAAGCCAGGGAGAGTTTTATCTGACAAAACTGAACCGAGATAATAGACAGTACTGACTGTTACAGAATTCCCTTGGAAAACTGAAGAGCTAATGAAGACCAATATACTCAAAGACAAAAAAAGAACTTGCACACAGCCCCAGACAAATCAGGGATCCCAGCCAATCTAATCTCAGTGCAACAGCTGAGGGTGTCTTAGAAAGTGGAATGATAACTCCAGACTCAGCATCAACATTTCTGGGGAAGTTCCTCTTGAGCACATTTTGGCTTTAGAGAGGAGCAAGTCACTTGTTCAGAGCCTCTCCCTACCAGGCCCATCTGTCCCCTCCTGGCCACAGGCTTGACCTGTCCCCCTGAACACCACAGGCACAGGCTTTGCCTCTCCCTCCTGCCCTCTCAGGACAGACAGGGGACGTCCCCAAGTTGTCTGTAAGCAGAGGCATACAAAGGAGAGCGAGTCTTAATCCTATGTAGTTCATCAGGAGGTCAAAGTCTTTGAAAACCCAATTCCTACTCCCATCACACAGTTTAGAAAATATTAAAAGTCTACTGGAAATTGCAGCACCGTCAGGGATCAAAATGAACTGCTTATAGCTCTAACTTAAATCAGTAGTTCAAGTGTGCAAGAAATCACAGAATTAAAGACAAAGCCCCTGAGTCAACTTGTACCAGGATCCCAGATTTCACACCATGTACCAACGTGTCTGTAACCCCAGACCCTGCTGGGGCTCAGTGATGGTTTTGCTGGGAGATTGTGGATACAGGAAAAAAAACCAAACCAAGTAAGCCAGCAAAAAAACCTACCCAGATTGTTTTTTCCTGCCTTGGAGACACACACTTCTCCCAGAAGCTTTTAGGGATAACATTCCCAAATCACTGGAAGATGCCTGCCCATCCTTCCCTATTGGTTGCCATGGTGAGAGATGACGGAGCCGAGCTGGGTATAAAGGAGGGAGTGCAGGGAAGGGATTTAGCAGAGGCAGGAGGGAGGTGAGTGCTGGCAAGGCACTGCCTGAGGCCACCCTGTCACAGAGCCACCGCCACGGGGCCACCGCGACCTGGCCGCAGGTAAGTGCTGGCTCTGGGAGGGCTCAGCATGGGCACGTGCAGCCTCATGTAAGGACAGATAAGCAGTCATTAGGATGAGCTTATTCTTGAGTGAATTAAAGGAAAGTTACTGTTAGAGAGAGAAGAAAAAGGAAAGAATAAACCAGCTGCTCTGAGCACTCGCTGGATGGGAGGGAGAGCCCTGCAGTGAGGCTCAGAGAGCACTTTGGGGATCTAAAGGAGTGATGTGCTCAAGTAATTTGTGGCTGTTGCTGAACAGCCACACAGCTCAGAGAGTATTAAAAACTACTGGACATTGTCCCATCAGGGAATCATAATCTACTGCTCACTAGCTCTGGCTCAAATCAGTTTAAATGTTTAAATTTATTAGGTGGGCAGTGTCTTTTTTCTGTCTTTGTTCTTATTATTCATATATTTTTGTTTCCCTAAGGCCACTGCTTTTATATTTCACCAACCTACAGACTTCACATTTGAGATCCTGATATTACAGTGTGAGATTCTGCAGGAACAGAGGGAGTTTATACTTTATTAAGCAAGGAAGGTACAGAAAATGCAGTGACAACTTAAAACAATGAATTAAACATTATGGAGATTTCTAAACGTCATTTAGGCATAAAATCAAAATATCTGTTGATTGTCAGGTTAAAAAGGCAAGCTGGAGCTAGTTTAATGATCACTTTACATTAATCACTTGCAGTTTCTTTTTTGTTTTGTGGGAAACAAAAAGCTAAAAAGGCTTCTGATAGAGACAGGCAGTCAGAGAGATTTAAAAAAAAATATAACCGGAGCAAAAATATACCCTGTATTCCAACTGGATGTTTTTGTTGTGAAGCACAGTGATACAGTAGTCTGGGCAACAGCAGGATTTGTCTTTTGCAATTTTGGCATTATAATAATTTAACCTAAGAGAGCCAGGATAGTCTTGAGTCCAACCGAAGGGAGGGTAAAAGTCAGTGGAAAGACTTCACCGATGTCGGTGTCCTTTGAGCCCTGACACGGATCACAAAACTGAGCCTCTCCCTGCATCTGGTTTCAGGGGCACGATGAACATCGAAGTGCACAACATCACTTACACCAGTGCCACCGTGTCCTGGGCCATGAGCAGCCCCTGCCCAGAGAACTACTACCACGTCATGTACCGCCCCAACTGGAACAGCGTCTTTGCCGGCTACCTGCGGCAGAACTTCCACCGCGAGCAGCGCGTCCCGCACCCCCTCAGCTCGCTGGTGCTGCACCGCCTCACACCATCCACCATCTACGTCCTCTGCATCACCTGCAAGAACTCCTACCCCTCCAGCAACCACTGCACCACCTTCCACACTCTGGACAAAATCCCCCTGGTTTTCGGCGGCTCCAAGCACGAGCCCACCACGTCCATGTGGATGGTGAGCAGCCTCCTGCTCCTCTGCTTCCTCGCCCTCCTGGCCTACGGCTGCCTGCAGTTCTGGTCTGCGCGGTGCCAGCGGGCTGCCAGGCTGAAGCACCCCGACAGCAGCCCTGAAGAAGTGCTGGAAGGAAGCAGCTCACCAGAGGAGGCACTGAGTGATGGACTGAGAGAGGAGCTCCTGGAAGTGCCCATGACCACTGTGCTAATGAGGAGCTCCGGTCTCATGAAGGAGAGCCCCTATCACTCCCCTCACTGCTTTTTTTCCTATAAAAACAGCGATGATAAAAGGGCCATCTTGCCACAGCATGGCCTTCAATGAAAGCAAAAGGAAACAAAATCTGGCTTACAGGTCTGGTATGTCCTGCTCTTTCCCAGCCCTTGCCAAAAGGACTGTCTGTGTGTCCATGGCAGCTGTCTGTCCCAGGGTAGAACATGAGGCATAGACATTGGTCACAGGGAGAAAGATTTTTATCAAGTGACAAAAGTACTCTCATTTGCTGAGGATTTTTAAAAAAAGAAACCAAGTTAGCTCTCTGGGAACAGCCAGGCTTGGCAGACTGTAGTGTCATTAGCTCATGTGCATCAGTGCTGTAGGTTCACTTCAGAGTCATCAATCAATGTGCACAAGAACTAAACTCAAGTGCTTTCACACTTGAGTGCCCCTCCACTAGCATCACAACCCAAGACCTTGTAACCCCTGTATAAACAGTCATTGCAGCCTGAGAAAAAAGCTTTTTTTGTCAGTATTATGCAGTGCACACTCAAGTATTCAGTAATTCCCATTTTGAACAGAACAAGGGATTCCCGGAGTGGTACCTTCCTCGGGGAGCATCACTGCATCAGAGCACAAACTTGCTCATTTCCCTGTGATGGATGTGACTCAGTCTCAGTGCCAACACCAAGCAAGAGCAGTGCTGACATCCCTTAACATGGGTATTTTATGGAGAAGAATATGGAAAAGCAACAGGACACTGAATTTGCTTCTTGCATGGCTGTTTGGTTGCACACAGCAATGTGACGCTGCTCATCTGCACCCACCACTCTGTTAATGAACTAGTCCTTGCATTTCTGTCCCTTCCTAAATAAATATTTCCAACATCCACCCCTGCTGGCTGTTGTGGCTCATTTACTGACCTTGGACCCGTAGAGGTAATAGGGCTGGACGTTGGCAGGCTTGTCCCGCTGGGGCTCCTGTGTGAAGGGGATCGCTGTTCTCACAAACCTGCGGTGAGCACGGGAGACAGGGAGGGAAGTGGTGAGAGCCTGGTTAACAGGGCACAGTCTGGGATACCCTGCAGCTGCAGGCTAGTTAGAATTCACCACCTGAGCTATATCAGCTGGAATGCAAAATCTTGTCACAATCTGTTGGTGGTGTACAACCCACCAAAAGAGAGATTTCTTCTCATTTTTAACAGGCATGAAAACAACATCTGAGCAGCTACCAGAGCTCTCCTGCTGAGTAAACCAACCCTCAGCCACTTCAATCACTGTCTAACTGCTGCTTGAATTTGTTACTAATATTTTCAAGACCAAATGAAGATGGTGGGTTTCAGCTTCATTTTAAGAGTAACTGCTGCATCCCACAGGGAGCACAAAACTCACCACAACGCATGTCAGTTTTATGTGGCAGAGGTTTGACGTTCTGGAAAGAAAAGCAGGGTCTCCAGGTGGCCTTGCTTTCCCTCCTCACCTGTTGGTGGATCCATTGTAGCAGTAGTTGGGCAGGAAGTCGAAGTTGAGCTCCCAGAAGACGTGGAGGGTGATGCGCCCATAGGGCGCGGACACGTTGTGGTTGGCCTCGCGGAACATGGCATCGAAGCTGTCCAGAGTCATGTGCTTGCACAGCAGCCTGTGAGTCAGGCGATTGATTTCCAAGAGCCACTCCAGCTCCTGCAGCACATAAAGCAGCAGAAAATGCTTTGTATTTCAACAAAAACAGCTGATTTAATTGTCAGGGGAATGGGTTTTTTTTTATCCACACGCACACAGAACTAAAGACATCAATTTAACTCAGCAGCCAAGGCCAATTGCACTTCCACTCAAGGGGGTCCTGGGCCAGTATTTTGTGAACCTGTAGGAAGCAAAATTAATTTGTTCCCCACTGAGCACTGGCTGGCTTTCACCTCAGAATCCTCCAAAGGTGGAAACTGGAAATTTTACACTACTTGACTCTGATGCTCCTGTAACATATCAAAGACAGCAAATGCTGTACACACATGAAAAATGTCACAACCCCCTTCATCCAACAGGGAATTAAAGCCAAGATTTCCTTCTCCCAGTTTTCAGGACTCTCTTATATAAGCTCTGCAAAGTCTAACTGCTGACTGCCACCTTATGATTTACACAGATACTTAATGGTCTGATAATAATGCAATTAAAGCTGCATAAACAGAAATAGTAAAGACTCGGCAGCATAAAGGAAGATACATGACTGGTTGAAACCTACTGCAGGGGAGCACTGCACTCAAAACAGAAGACAGTTGACTGTGTATCCACAGCAGTTTATTAGTCTCCCTGCTCATAATCAAGAGTCAATGAAAGTTCTTACCACGATGGATGTCAGGTCCTCGCTCTCGAAGCGGCTGATGGCCTGGTCTAACGATTTGTACATGGCTGCAGAGATGCGCTGGGTAATGAGCCTGTTCAGGTCGATCGATCTGCCCAGCAGCTGGCAAAAGAAGAGATCTGCATGTTATATACTGATGAGGAAAAGGTGTTTCAGTTTTTAGTCAACACACAAATGAAAACCAAACCTTGAAATCCACTCAAACATGAAATGCCTCGGTTGAGTGTAGATTACTTAAGGAGAGAGGGAAACGTGGAGCTTAACTCATTTCTGTGTCACAAACAGATTCACCCTTTCTCAGCCCAGAGCCAGCCTCAACTAGGATGCCCTCCACCACCAGAAGGATAACAGACCAGGAGTGATGAGCACTGGAATCTGCTGCTTGCAGTGTACCTGGACGTGTCTCTGCTTGAGCAGCGTTTCGTAGCGGTTGGACGGTGGGTACGGAATGATCACCCCGTAATTCTTGCATTCAGCCCGGAAACGTTTGTCCAGTAAAACACTGAAAAAGGGAAGCAGTGTCAGGAAAATAGAAGCATACACTATCAGCTTCTCTATGCATCTTTCCTGAGTTGTTTTTGATCTTCTTTTAATCTTGGCTCTGAATGACAAGAAATCTCTGCACACTAAACCACAGGGCAGTGGTTGTTATGTGGGGACTGCTCTGCTTGTCTTTCGTGGCTAAAACATTCAAAAAGATTAAAAAAAATGTGCTGAAAGATATCAGTGCCAGGTACTGGGTGGTTCCCCTGGTGTGCTCCCTCCTTGAAGATCTGCTGTGGGAACATTTGGTTGGTGATGGTGATTGTCCTCCTTCTCTGAGGCCAAATGTGACCTAGAGACAGAACTTGCAGTCACGTGGAAGACTCAGTTCACCTCTGGGGCCACGAGAAGAAGACTCTCCCTAGATTTCATCCATGCCCTTTAAATTGGAAAGGAGGATATGCCAAAAAGGGTCTGTCTCCCCAAAGGGAGAACAAGTTCTGCTGCTTTACTAGGACAACAAATGAATATTCCTGTTTTGTAGAGATGGGAGCTTTCCAGTCGTCTGCCTGCTACACAAGCAGAAGTCAAGCAAGGACATGCCTGTCATAAGCTCAGTTTGCTTTTCTGCTGCTCTCACAAACTGTACTCCAACAGCTACTAGAGATGCCAATTATTATTTTTTCACTTTTAACTGTGTCTCCTTAATTAATTTTCCCCATCTACAGCAGTCTGGCATGGACAGCCAGCTCTGGGGGACAGGGATGATCTATGTTTTGTCTTCTTGCAGTGGCTGCTCCCTGAGGGAAACCTTTTGGTTAACAGCAATTTGAATCCAGCAGTATCATCAGTCACCATCAGGGTCTCCTACCTGCCAGCCATTGCTTTGTAATAGGCAAAGATCTGATCTGCCAGCTTGTACACAAATTGATCAAAGCACAAATTCACCTGGGGGAGAAAAAACAAGACTTGGTGAGGGCGTCACCAGCACAGAACAGCTCCTTCCTACGCATGCAAGATCAATACAACCCAACACAGATCCCTCATTTAACACAAACATGTTTTAAAGGTCACACTATCTAAAAAACACACTGCAGTTCTCACAGTGCTGAAGGTAAGCAGAAAATTGCAGTTACATTTCTCTCTTTATAGTTTCTGCATGTTCTTACAGGTCCTGGTCCCCTATCCTCAATCATCCTTCCCTCTCAGGGAATTCTTCATTTTCCTCTGCTCAACAGACTCTGCCATGTCCCCAAGCTTTTGGCTTCCATGGTTCCCAACAGGTACAGCTGAGCTGAAGCCCCTAATCAGGAGAGTCTGTAGGGTCTCTGGAAATGCTGATCTTTTTGAAAACATCTCAGTCTGATGGGATATTTCTTTCAGAAGAAAGGTGCCTACGATGAACTGCTGGGTCAAACAGGGCAGTGTGACCCCAGTGAGCTTTTTCCATACAAGAAAGATGAAGAGAACTTACTTCAGCTTCAATTTCATCATACAAGAACTGCTTCTTGAACTTGGTCAAAGCATAGTATGCACTGTCATTGTAGAGGTCCAGGGGGTACAGTACATACCTGAGGGCAAGAACACAGACCACATCTAAAATTAACTTTGGAGCTTACCAGCATAAACTGCAGGCAGTGCATGTCGTGCCCTGCCTGATGCAAAAAAAGTGGTTTTGCTCTGACTTCATGCCTATCACTGCCACCTCCTGCAGCCCCTCAAATAGCCCTTCTTTATCCCTGGGTTCTGCAGGAAGCAGCTACAACCAAACTGGAAGTGAGCTAACTATGAGTTGTTCAATCAACACTTGCTTCTTTGCCCTTAAAGAAGTTTTCACCCTGCCCTCACTCCAGAGAGTGCTCTGACAATGCCCATACAACAGAAAACCAAGTTTTCCTAACAAGGAAAACATTATGGGGATGATTACACTTGCAGAACAGCAGTTCCTCTCATCATTTATCCTACACATAAAAAAACAGTTGAGATGGCTTAACCTGGGCCCACCCCCTTTGGTGACACATCTGTCTCAGTGCTGTGTGCAGGTGACAGTGCCACCCTGTCCTGCCCACATCCCAACAGTTGCCAACTGCTGTTTATGACACACAAAGAAGTGCCAGTGCCAGGAAGTCGCCCCTGTGTCTGCTAACAAGGTGTTCACACAGCACCATTCATGTGACAGCAGATCAAGGAACATCTATTTACCTCCCACGTCAAAAGGACTGCTCATCACCAGCCTACCCTTCTTCCTGAGCAAAATCCCAAACCCCAGCATGTGTATGGTCCCAATGGAGCCCATCTGCTCTTACTCCATCATGGAGGGTTCTTTGGTTTCCAAGATATGGTCCGTGAGGATCCAGGGCATGGACATCTCGATGGGGAACTGGATCCGGCGGCCCATGGTCAGCTCCAAGAAGAACTCCCGGAACCAGAGCTGGGACAGGTCACAGCACTGCTGCAGAGCTTCTGGAATGCAGAGAGGATCCATGCTAGCCCCACACTACTCCCCTGGGGATGGCAGCGAGGCCAGGACACAGGAGGCAGCTGCTGCAGCCACGATTTTGGGTATGGAACATTTTCTAGGATGGCTCTGGTTTTAAACCCAGACGATGTCCACACTGCCTGAGCACTTGGTAATGTAAGAACGAGGAAGGGATCACCCCTTATGCTCTAGAGGGCCAGGGAGAACACTCAAATGGCTCAGAATTATTCTGGAAGACTTCTGTGTCCAGTGGCTCAGTTTGTCTGAGACCAAAGTAAAGTCTAGTCCTAGAAAATAAACTACCACCTGCAGCTCTCTGCTCTTGCTGATGGCCCTGCTCACATAGTGACTACTACACAGAAGCATGCCCAAACCAGGCAGGAGGACATTTGGGAAAAATCAAGGAAAATCTTCTGCACAGGTCAATAAGGAGCAAAGCTGATCTGCTTTTGCCTTTCTGAACATGCAAGGGCTGTGTTCAAACCTCCCCCTGCCATAATCTCACCACTGATGTTGAGAAGGTGGGTGAAGAAGAAGGACTGCTTGTGGAACTCCTCAATGGCCAAGACTATTGGCCCATCCAAGCTGCTCCTCAGAGTCTTCTTCGAGCCACTCTTGTCTGCTATGAGGGACTCCAGCATGGTCCGAACCATGTAAAGCTTTGGGAAAAAGGTGTCACACAGTTACCACTCTCCAGACACCATCACACACAGCCCTGCTGCTCTGGGAACAAAAAATAACACTTCTCCCAGGTGCTGACCACCCTCTGCACACATAAACCGCTATCCTTCGGAGGTAGAGATAATTAAGCCCCTAAAAGAAGAGGCTTTAGGAATTATGCAACAGATTAGGCACCAAAGCAACATTTAACACACAGCAGAATGGAGACTTTGTGGAACAGAGCACAGAAACTGCTGCTAATCCACAGGGTGGGAGACTCCTACATGGCTGTGAGACCATTAATTCCCCACACAGGAGACAGACATTCACACACCTGTGTGCTTGATGGTCCTACAGCTCGTCGTGGGACTTTAATATCAAATCCACCCTTGGGATCCTTCTCCCCTCTCAGGCAAGGATCATTTGGAGGCTCTCGACCTCCCTCCCAGTCACAGATTGTCTTCCGAATCGCCTGCAGGACACTGGAGTGGGGGAGAGGGAAAGCAGTGCTTAAGTTTGATTTTACTTCAAGATGAAAATAGCTATGGCTGTGCACACATGAGAGGAAAGGTACCTGAGGTGGGACCATACACAGCTGGTATTGGTGGGGTTATGCCCAGAAGTTACCTCTGGAGGAGCTGCTGGCCAAGGACTGCTGGCTGTTTGTGTACCGGAGCATACCCAGGGCCATGTGCTCGTGTATTATGAAGTGTAACACTAATAAATATATGGGTTGTGCACTGCATTCAGGGACAGACTGACCTGATCAGAACATTCTTCTTCTTCCTGACAGCCTGTCGGAGAGGCTCCCTCAGGGTGACCTGGGCAAAGTCCTGCAGGGCAGCGTAGATGGTGTTGCGGATGGCCTGGTTGAAGACACTCTCCATCCGCCCCATCAGCACTTGGAGGCCTTTGATCATGGCAATCACCTGGAGAAAAAGTTAAACCCAGATGTATTTGCTGTTTTTCCACTGTGTGAAGAGGGCTATAAAATCCAGCACTGAGAGAAATTGGGACTGAATTAATTCTGATCATGTAACTGGTGATCAGGCAGCTAGGTTTTGGGTGTTAGCTGCTTTACAGGTCACAAAAGGCTGAGGAGAGCATTTATACCATCAGTTTCTTGCAATTGGCCCTTGTCCCTTGTTTCTACTCCATCTCTTGGTATCTTTAACACCACACAAATGCTCCACGTGTGGGTGCAGCTTGCACAGAGCTGCATCTGACCAGGGCACAGCCCTCCCTGCCCAACAGCACAGTGGAGGAAGCCATGAGACAACATCCAAACCACCCTGGACTGTGGAAGGCAGGAGAAAGGTGAGGACATCCCAGAGCCTGGCTCAGAGGACTGTTCCCACTGTTCCCAGACAGCCAGGCTGAGAGCTGATGTGTCCTGGGGACTGGCTGAGCATCTGTGTTTGCAGAGCTCCTGAGTGCAGCTGCTGCTCCTGCTCCAGATCACACTGCTCTGCAAGCCCCCTGTTCTGGGCTTGTGTGGAAACATTTTGGAAGCAGGAGGATACAGGGGTGACTTCTGTGAGAAGCCCCCCACATGGACAGAGCTGGCTCCATGACAGACCCAATTGCCAGGGCAATTTAAAGCCCAGATTAAAGGATGTGGGAATCCTTAATCCCTTAACATGGGTCACAAGGATGAGGATCTGGCAGAGTATGGTGAGAACACCTTTCCATTCTCTTTCCCTGGCATGAAAACAAAGACAGGAAACCAGCATGGACTGGCTCTGACTCCTGTGCAAGTGGCACCTACTTCCACAAAGGCAAACTTCTCCTCGCTGGTGTAGTTGTACCGGGTGGCTCTCTCATACTCTTCAGCTGTTCCTGGGCAATCCTTGTTACAGAATTTATCTGTGGGATGAACCAGCTTCCAAGAGTACTAGAAGATGGAAAGAGACCATGTCAACATTGCAATGAGGAAGGAGATAGGTTAGGAAGACTGAATTAGACCATATGCCAAAAAAATATTTCCTAGACATCACTACAGTTTGACATCCTTGGCTTCATTAGCACTTAGTGAATTGATTTTCTTTATCTGTGAGACTGCCAGTCATACCAGGCTTTTGATATCCATGGACTTGTGTTGAGATGTGGTCAAAACTTTGCAAATTAAGAGTTCCCATCATCATTTGAATTACAGTTTTAGTTGCTCAAGACCCAGACTCACCCCAAACTGCTTTCAGAGATGCAGGGATGCACTCACCACTTCCATGACATGGGCACTCCACTTGGACAGCAGCTGCAGCCCCCGTAAAGCCAGGTCAAAGAGCTCCCTGTACTCCTCATCTGACTTCTGGCTGTCCAGGCCTGAGCCAGTGACAACCTGGAAGACATCACATCATGTCAGGGCTACAACCAGCAACTTGCTGCAGGGGTTTCTCTCAGTCAACAGGTTTTTCTACCAAATCCCACCTGAAATGAATTTCTGACCTTATGACCAAGCTAGAATTGAGGAAAGCATATACTGTTCTTCAGGAAAAGGGACCTTGACAAGGCTCTTTTTACACAGGCAGTCAAATTATTCCCTACAAAAAAGAATTAGTGTGACCTGTCACCTCAGAGCAAATAACTGACTGTTTTTATTCCACTTTCCCATTCCTTTGTGATGTCTAATACTGCTGAAATCCTTGAGAATTCTTTACCAATTAAAGTTCAAACAAGCTCTTACAAATGCCAAGAAAGAAGTGCCTGAGAATGCAATGCTACAATTTGTTAAACTGACACTGATGAATGAGGATCACACACACAAAAACCAGTCCCAATGGCATCAGACAGGGCACTGGCATTCAGTAATGAAAAGAACAGAGGTGCCTTCGTGAATTTTCCTCTAAGCCCTGACTGATAGGCCTGTGTAATTGAAAAGCACTATTTGCAAGTCATGGGTGTTCTGACATTTGCTTGATTATAAACATTTAGTTGCCAGTTCTTTTTCTGCTTATTTTAACGAAGCTGTGGTCAAGGAGCAGAAGCTGTTGCTGTAGATCTCCTGGTGCACATGACTTTGTACCTGCAAGAGCCTTTCATAAGGCGTGAGATTTGGAGAGAACAAGTCAGCCACAGCTCAAGGTAGTCATGGGTTTCTTCCTCACAAATACAGAACATTTTGGTCCAACAGACAGCTAACACAAAACTTGTTTCTACTTAATAACCTATCACTTTTGCTTAATTCTGCCACACTGTGTCTGTCTTTCAGCCAATAAACTGACAGGTCACATACTCATACACATCTCTGTTACAGCTTCTAGATCCTTAGCTTACCCTATAAGTCACATTATTACAGCTTAAACTTCTCACTATTTTACCTAATATAATTTCTTATCTACTTAAGGCATATTCTTACTTACAATTTAGGAACATAAATTCATAATTTTTCTACCTAATGTTTGTGTACCTTTATCCTTAAATTAACTCAAGCTCTTTCTAGGACTGCAGACTGAGCCCTTGAGCATCTGTGGAAGTTTCTGTTTCCCCATTTCCTGCAGTGCCCCTGAGGAGCGTGGCTGCAGGGGCTGCAGCTGTACCCACCTCGCTGTTGCTGTAGCGCGCGAGCTCCGAGATGAAGCGGATGTGGTCGTCCCGGATCTGCACCATCTGCTCACAGATGTTGTACTGGGGGCTGATGCTGCTCTGAGTGCACGTCCACCTGGGCAAAAGAGCAACGGTGTCAAGGACAGGACACAGCCTCCGCTCAGACAGCCCAGGGACAGCTGCTCCCTTCGCTTCCACGGGCTCCAGGCATGCCACCCTCCTGGGAAATGTCAGCCTGTGTCGTCTCCCTGGTGTGTGGGGTCTTCCAGAGGTGGTCTCACACAGTGTGATGGGGATTCTTGCCTCACCTTTCAGCCTGAATGTGTCTGCTCCATCCACCCTGAAGGCTGCTCTCAATGTGGGCTCACCTACCCCAAGGGCAGAGATGGCAGTTTCCCAGGCCATGATGGGACAAGCTCTCAGGGAAGGATGAACTTCAAAGACCTGCATCATTTGCATCCTTTCTGCTAAACCTAAGGATAATCATCCCCTTAGAGGTCCTCCCTCCAGGTCTGGGTTGTGCTGTCTTCTCCTGCAAAGAAAAACTCTGCAAAGAACTAGCCCTCCCATTGTTTTTCGTTCTGGCTCATGCTACCAGCTCAGTGAACAACCCTCAGTATAAACCACGAGCAGAATATCACCTGAACTAGATTTTCATTTACATTGAGCCATAGGTACCATGTAACAGTGTAATGTCATCCTAAAAAAAGGCAGCACTCCCCTTCCAAAGGCACAGTTGTGGAATGGGACAAGCCAGGTCTATTTAATTTAATATCCCCTTTCTCCCTGTAACATATTAGATGATTGTCCATCCTATGATAGTCCTATTCTCCAATTTACACTGGCCATACAAAAGGAAGGTGAGAAATGTGCCCCTGACATGGACATGCACATATCCCTGCACTTAACTGCACCTGTTGCCAGTATTTGTGTGGTAGACAGTCCTGGAAATGCTGGGCCACATCACCCCTTGTGAAATCCATCCTCCCCCAGTGCCCCTGTTTGGCTCTTACCCGTTAGCAGGTGCTCCCCACTGGACAATTGGCAGGTTAGCAGGGCTGGCCAGGGCTGCCCCAGCCCTCCCTGCCACACACAACCTACTCCACAGTGCAGAAACAAAGCGCCATGCGGGAAAAACACCAATTAATTCCACTTGCACGGAGACAAGGAGGGAGAGAAAGTGACAAAAACAGTATTAGTAAGAAATGGGGATTACATGGAGGCACCTTGGCAGAGTTAGAGCTGGGAGTCTCATGCAATTTGCTGGGAAGGCAAGTGAGTGAGGAAGAAACATTGGTTAGTAGGGCACGGCACACAGACCTGGTCAGACAGATTTCAAAGACAGACATTAAAATTGTGCACAGGTGAAACAGCCCATGAGCCACCCTGGTTTTGAGATGAGAAAATGAGGAACGCTGCTGACACATATTCCGTTGAAATGTGCTTTCTGAATGATTTGGGATAAAAAAGTGCAAATCTTCTGAAAATTTATTATTTTTTAAAAAGAGTTTTCAAAAATATTCTTAAATTCACGTCACACAGAACCATATTTTTTTTCTCTTTTTTTCCCCCCACAATTTTAATTGAAAACTTTTTGCTTGGGAGTTTTGCCACGTTGTTTTCAAACATCTTCTGAACAATTTAACGGGCACTTTTCAACCAGTTTTTGGGAGGGCAGGGGAGGAGGGCTGCTCCTGGCAGGCAGAGAAGGCAGACCCTTGGGGGTGGAAGGGGATGAGCAAACAGAAGCAATGACACTGCAGGTTAGTTCCTGTCCTGCTGAAGGGACAGCCTGGCCTGGCTGCTCCTCAAAGACACCAGAGAATCTTGATTTCCACACAACACAGTCCCCCAGGTGGAATCCTGGCTGCCACCCACCACCACAGCCCAGACAGGCTTTGCTCAGGTGTGATTGCAAACCTTATTCCAAGGATATCCAAACCTAAGGAGGATTCTTCTGGCAGCCACTGAGTGTGATGCAAAGCTACAAGCACAAGCAGCACCTCTCCCGCGCCTGCTGTGACTGAAACAACCTCTGGATTCACCTGATGGCAGCAGCCCGTGAGCCCAGGCTGCTCCTGAGCTCTCCACTCCTGCTCTTCTCTCACAATTTCCAGAATCATAGAATCACTGAGGTTGGAAAAGACCCCTAAGATCATCAAGTCCAACCTTTGATCACCACCCTGTCAACTCAACCAGAGCACTGAGTGCCACATCCAGTTGTTAGTGCCACATTCAGTCTTTTCCAGTTCATTAATCTCCAGAGCACCCGAGCCTCTGGTTCAACCCTCATTGCTGCTGTCCTTCAGGAACCCTGCCTGAGCTAGAGGAGACACCCTGGTACTGCAGGGATCCACTGCTGTGTTCATGCTCTGGAGGATTTTGTCCTGGGGGTGTAAACTGTGGATTAAAATCTCCCCAGAGCAGGGACACGCTGCTCACACTCACACAGCTCCAAGCACTCGGTGCTGCCCCAATCCATGCACCAGCCTCCCTTCCTTCCTCCTGCCTCGCTGCCAGCCCCCTCCCAGCCCTGTTCCTGCCCTCTTCCACGGAGCCTGGCAGCTGGCTGCACGCCCAGGGCGGGTGAGGACATCTCCCCATGCAGGGACAGGGAGGAACACACGGGCACACAGAGCTGGACTCACACCTCACGGGACACACACACGGGCACAGGCCTCGCACGCCCGCGGGGCCTGCAGCTCCCTCAGGCCCTCAGGACACACACAGAAGCCAAGAGACATTACGGCAGGCACTCACTTGGATTTGTTCTCCTCATAGTGAGCACTGGTCTTAATGTATCTGGCCAGTTCTATCTGCATATCGCCGAATAAAGGAACCACCTGCAGCTGCTGGAAAAGAAAACAAAAGATGGTTGAAACATGGCAGAGAGAGAGGGGGAGAGAGAGAGACTGAGAGCCTGGCCCCAGCACAACACAAGGGACTCCAAAAAGGCATGCTGCACCTCTGAAGCTTTGGAAAGTGTCAGAAAGTCAGAAAGTGTTTGAGGGAAAGTGCAAACCTGGACCCAGGGTCATTTCACACCTAGGAAACGACTGAAAATGATCACAAGGGTTTCTGTGAGAGGA
Organism: Parus major; assembly: GCF_001522545.3. Classification (NCBI taxonomy): domain Eukaryota; kingdom Metazoa; phylum Chordata; class Aves; order Passeriformes; family Paridae; genus Parus; species Parus major. The sequence goes on from NC_031782.1 coordinate 4,534,503, forward strand.
AATCACCCCCTGTGAGTGCTCTGGAGAGCTGGGCTCACTGCTGCCAGGCTGGTTATGGCCAGAACAGTTCAGTGGTGGAGCCAAACAGAGAAAGGCTCTTTTTACAACAAAAAGAGAGAAGTGGGGTCCTGAGCAGGCCTTATTGTCTCCCAGCCTAATCCTCCAAGAGAACAGAGGGATGAAAAGCCAGCATGTTTCTATTTTGGACAGCCAGGAAGGGGTCAGCTTTCCCCAGGGACTCAGCACTATGGTTGTTTGAGATGTGTCTTAAAACTTCTCCATAAAGAGAAAGGTACAGGCAATGTAACATAGCTGTGCTTGCCCTTTGTATCTCAGAAGGTTTTGGATGGGAAATGAATTCCAAGTGCTCTAAAGATACCTCAAGCTCAGACAGGTCCCTCCTTCACTGAACTTCCACCTGCAAACAAAATCCAGCCAAGGGCTACTGATATCAATAAAATATGAGGCTTCAACTTCACCCAGGTACAAAAACCTTGCCCCAAAATTCAGGGAAGATGGGGGCCAATTCCCTGTCCTGTCATCACACACTTCTCAGGCTGAGCTGTGCACAGGATGTGTAATGCTGTCATCAGGGATTCCCACTGGCACTTCCATAAAAGGTTGAAATGAAGGGGTAGTTCATTTTCACTACTCAAATTCCTGGGCAATCCACTAGAAATTTAATCAGAAGGCAATAAGTAGATGTAGTGAAGGAGTAGTTGGTCTTTCCTTATTGAGATCTGATAGTATGGAGTGGTCCTTAACTGATTAGGTGAGACCACAGCATTTGCTGGAGAAGTGCAAATGGAAGTCAAGCTGGAAAGGAGGAAGTTACTCCATGCAATGGAAGGTATTTTACCTCATTCTCTGATGGCCCACAGCAATAAACAGCAAATCTGTCTGAATGCACCAAGATGACCAAACTCTACAGATTACACTGAAGGCTTGATTTAGAGATTTAGTTGAATTAGCAAAGCTGAATCAGGGAAAACCCAGAAGACTCTAAAGAATGACATGATAAATCACCTTTGCAGAGCAGTCTCCCCAGAGATGGGAGGGTTTTAAACACATCATCGCCCTGTCCATAAGGTTACAGTGTCTGTGGCCCCCTGCTCTCAGGGCCATCACCAGGAAATGGTGCAGACTGGGGTAAACAGGTCCCCAGTCATCAGGGGAGGATGAAGCAGCTGGCACATCAACCTTCCATCCAACCTGAGCTCACCTATTCCCTCCCCTGCACACACCCAGCACATCAGCCATAAACTCAACCTCGGGGCAGTAAGCAGGGAGACATCCTCTATCCAACACCACAGCCATTCTCCTCATCCAGGCTCCTCACTCCACTTCTGGGTGAAGTACCAAGGAGAATTCACTGTGCTGGAAGAGTGAGGGGAAGGAGCCCCCTGTGCCCTCCCACAAATCATCACCTTCTCATTATCCCTGATCTGGAGCAAGTGCTGGTAACAGAAACTCATCTTTCCATCTCAGGGAAAAGATTAATAAAGGACAAAGGAAGGACTGTTCAAGCTCAGCAGGTCTCAAAGAAAACTAATTGCTCCACCTGGGAAATTCTGCTGTCCTCCTCCTCTTTGCCACCAACTCATCTGCCTTTTGCTAGATCCCACCATGCCTCCTACAGCTGACCTGCTTCAAACCCAAAATGCCTCCCAGTCCCAGCCTGTGCCCAGAAGCAGTGGAAAGGAGGCACCACCTTCCCCGAGGTGCTGTGTGGGCTCTCAGCCTTCCTCTCCACCAACAGGGTGATCCCAAACCTTTCCTGTGCTGAGTGGTCCCAGGGCACTGCAGCCTGGCCTCCAGCTGTGGACCAGACCATGGCCAGATGTGCTTCAGCAGAGAGAGGATGTGAGGCTGCTTCCCACCCTGCCACAGGTTTCATGGGCCTCTCCCCAAAATCCACAACTCACACTAGACAAAAACTGCTCATCAAACCACAGAGTGACCCTTTGAGGATCTTGCTGAGCACCTCCAAGTCCCAGCTGACACAAATTCCCCCAGAAGCTTTTTCTGTGCTACAGGGAGCAGAGTTTATACATGAAATAAAACTGCCAGATCACACCCTGGCTCACCAGCTGTGTCCTCTGTCCCTCAGCTCAGCAGAGGGAAAGAGAAGCAGAACCATCACCCACACAGACCTCAGCAAACCAGCCAGGTTTGCTGATGGCCTGGAACCACAGAGGCTGCAAACCTGCCTCAGGAACGTGCCAAGAGAGAGAAGCCATGGCAGTCGGGCACATTCTTCCCTCATCCATGAAACAGCCTCTCCATCCTCTGTGCCCTGGCAGGAAGCAGCCAGAGCTGCAGCTCCCACTGACTGCCCAGCTCCAGAGCCATGGGAGCAGAGCCAGTCCCAGCACTGCCCTACATCCCCAGCCCTGCAGGCACTGAGGGTCAGCACTGCTCACCTCACCCCTGCTGCAGCTCTGTGCCCAGGCCTGGGCACAGAAATTCCATTACTCAGCCTTTAGCCCAGATAGTTTCTCAACCCTTGGGTTTTTTGGACCTGTAAATGATTCCTGTGGTTGTATTTTGCTAGCAGCACAGGCTGCTAATCCACTGGTCTGCAATAAACACCAGCCTCACACAGACAGGCCACTGACCTTGAAGAATTTGTCTATTTTGCTAAGGTTGATTCTCTTCTTGGCATCCAACTTGTAAATGTTGCTGACATTCCCATCCATGAGATACAGGCCAAACCCCATCACCTGGAGGAGATGGAAAGGCAAGGTTTCATCAGCATGAAGTCAGCAGCACAAGTGAATTTAAAATATTCTCCTGGACTGATTTTCCTCCCTCCCCATTAACTCAGTACAAATCATTACAGAGAGTCAAGCTCCCCACATTACGCTTCAGAGAACCTGAGCTGACTCACACCATTGTAATGAAGTTTTTATGGCAATAGTGACTGCAATCATTGCCAATAACTGACTGATAGAAAGGACAAATACACCAAACAAAGAGAGACTTTGGCATGTTTATCTATGAGGACTCTTTACAGCCAGAAAAACAAACCTGGGAACATCTGCCTTCAGCAGGAATTATTGTTGGGAACAGGAATCAAGAAGAAAATTCTGGGTTACAAAGTTGGTGGTGATTTTACAACGTCCTCTGCAGTCACACAGGTCACACCCATGATCCTGCACTTCCATGCACAACAGAAAAACCCCTTCCAGCCTTGGAGGATGTAGAGCACCCACCAGGCAGAGCTGCTGGCAGCATTGGGAAGGATTGTGGGGAAAACGAAGAGATGGAGACGGGGAAGAGAAGAAGGAAGATTTTTATATGGAAATAGGGGAGAAGGCCATAAAGGACAGCAGAGGATTGATGGGAGAAGGTCCAAATTAGGGCAGGAAGAGGGGCAGCTCATGGCACTGGCCAGCAGAGCTGACACTTCAGAGCACTGGGGTGGGACATGCCCAACTCAGGGCCGTGTCCAGCCTGCTCAGCTAAAAAAGAGGTGAGAGGGAGGACTGAGGTACCACAGCAAAGGACACAAAGCACCAGGGGTCAGAAAAGGAACAGGAAGAGGAGGAAGCAAAGCAGCTCTGCTGCTGCCTGCAGAGCACTCACAGCAACTTGCATGAGCAGAGGACACTGTCTCTGCAGAGAAGGGATGAATGTCAGCCCAAAGGAGCAAAAAAAATCAAGAAACTGAAGAGAGATGTTGTCCTAGGAGTGAATTTCATTTTGCTAAAACAGTGAAACTATGCAAGCACCCAGCCCTACAAGCATGGCCCAACCTCACCTTTAAGAGCATGTGCTTCTCACTGGGGGTTAGATACATCTTGTTTTCATAGTAATCCACACAGATGTTGACAATATCAGCCAGCAACTCCTCATAGCCAGGGATAACCTCTAGTTGTTGGTGCAGACACTGAAACACAACAGAAGCCACATTATCCACATGGGCAGAAGAACAGCAGAAACCAGGCAGGAAGCATTTTAAGGATTAAGAGTAGAATAATAAGAGGTTCCTTTAAACCCCATTTGTGTGTTTTTCTTAAATTACATCTTTTAGACCTTCATCTTTGTCTTGATACAGAGACTTTCAAAGCCACCCAGGATGTCACATGAGGAGACATTGCTAGAATTACACAGCCTGACCAAAAAACCACCAGAGTCAGTGACAAAGACCCAGCAGCTGCTGCCACAGCCTGGTCTGAAGTGCTGTCAGCCTCAGCAAGATGAGTGCTTCTCTCTGCTCAGAAAGGCTGCGTGGCTCAGAGCAAAGGGACCTGCCTGAGTGATGCGGTTGTGGTTTGCCAGGAACATGGAGAGGTTCTGGGACTCCTGGATGGACTGGGGGTCTGCCATCTTCCGCAGGAACTGGGCAGCTCTGCAAGGGACAAATCCAACATCACCAAGGGTCACTCAGCCAGTGTCACTGCCCACCTTCCCAGTGCTGCAGCCCCAGACCCCCCTGCATCACAGCTCTATTCACCAGGAGGGAATTGAAACACAACAGGCTCAGAGATTTGCCTAAAATCGCAGAGAGAGCCTGGGACAGCACAGAAGCCCCATCTCCAGCCCTGATGTCCTCCTGCCATCACTGCTGGTCACACCAGGTGCTCCCTGGCAGACCAGGCACAGTCCTGTCCCCATTCCCACCGCTCCATCCCCTCTCACCTTTTGTAGGCAGAATGATCATTTTTGACGCTGCACTTCATGTTCTTCAGCTCATCCAGGACAGCAAACATGTTGATGAACTTGCCCAGAGTGAGGAGATAGGCCTCAGACACAAAGTCCTTCCTCCTCTCAGCATGGCACAGGCGCTTCACCTCACTGCAGAACCGCTCGATGGCCTTGCGCTACAGGGCAGGGGCACAGGGTCATGCACCACCACAGGAACCCCCTCCACCCACCACCAACCAGCTCCTTTAAAAAAAGCATTTTTTGGCTGGGGATGGAGGCTCCAAGGTTCCTCCCTGCTGCTCCCATGCAATGAAGCATTGTTACAAATCACTGCTGACAAACACACTCAGTGCTTGAGGGGAGAAAGGGGCTCAGACACTCCAACTGCACCTGCCCCAAGTGTGGGGTGTTCTGCAAAATCAGGCTGCATTTTTTAGGTGGGACATAAAGACCTCACAGGATATAAAACCTAAAAATGGATGTGGAACTCAGCTGCAGCCTGTTGTAATGCAGGTGGTGATGGGGAGCCCATAGCAGCTCTGTGACTGCCACATGGCAAAGGAGAATCAGCTCTCCACATCAGCCAACATCCCCAAAAAACGGGAGCCTGTGACACCTTTAGCTCCAAACAGTGGGAGCTCTGGGTCTCCATGAACTTGGAAGGGCTGAGGTCTATCCTAGCCAGTATAGAAGATTTTGGGGCTATGTGAGTGACACACAGATTTTCCTTCACACAGGTCTCAGGTTTCTGCAAGGAAGAGACCTACTGGGGGCTGTCCTGGCAGGCAAGGATAGCACAGATCTGCTTAGGATGCTAACAGCAAAGTAAATAGATTATTTTTTCCTCTCTCCTTGACCTCTTACCTGAAAATACATGAACTTCATAAGTTTGGTGACTTCTGGCTCCAGAACTTCCACTGTTTTCTCATAAATCTCCACTCGGTTTGGCTGCTCATTACATTTCACCTGCATTGCAAAGAAAATCATCTGTGTCAGCATCAGCTTCTAAGCCAGCTGTGGGTCACTGTGGCACCATCTTCTCGTTTCACAGGAGTCCTGTCCCCACCCAAGGACAACGGAGAAGGAGCTGGTTCTCAAAAGCAAAAGAGGATATTTCAGATCTGAAATTCTCTCCATGCATTCTAAACAGGCACAATCCTGACTCTGGGGGATAAAAGTCTCCTAATGCATTTGGCATAGAACAAAAGCAATATGGAGTCTGGACTTGCTGTATAATGTGGGAATGTTGTTATCTGAGATTTGTGTTGCAAGACACACAAGGTTCCAGGTTACAGCTCTGCCAGAGCCTCACTGGGATTATTCTGGTTCTGCTGAGGATCCATTAAAAATCACTGGGCTTGTCTGTGGCTGACAGCAATGAACTGAGTCACTGTTGCTAGACTCCAGGGAAGCTAAATTTAAGGACTTACTCAGTTGTCATCCATCTCACTTCCAAAACAGTTACTTGGAGTCATTATCAAACTTGGAGGGAAAACACCAGCTGCCCAGGGCATCCTGCTGTCCTCTGGTTTTGTTTGCAGCTGTTGCTCCCAGAGGCTGTGATGGGGCTGACAGCTCTGGTCCATGTTCAGTAACCCAGCAGCTGATTCTCAGGGCATGGGGGGACACGTCAGCCAGCCTGACAGGGGGAACAACGCCAAAGGAGCCTTGTCCTCTCTGCAGTGGGCAATCTGATCTAATGTCCTTGCCCTGGTTCCACACTGCAGTTAGGCACTACCACAGTATCACAGAATACTCTGAGCTGGAAAGGACTCACAGATCAAAGTCCATCTCCTGGCCTTGCTCAGCCCTGAGGATCCCACCATGCATCAGTGGCCATGAGGATGCAGTTGGAGCAGGGAGCAGTGGTGCACACTCAGGTGCAGGCTCTGCTCCTCACCTGTGAAGCCACAGCCTCTGATGCAGCAGGGAGCTGCACCTGACCAGGCAGGGAGATTGGGGGGCCGAGCACAGAACCCCCCTGTGCCCCATGGCAAAGCACAGGGGTCACTGCAAGATCAAACCTGGTCAATCTATAACTGAACCCTCTGCTGTGGCATTCTCTGCTCCTCCATCACACACAGCACTGACAGCAGCCCTGAGGGGAGCATGGGGGGAAAGGGTAGGGACCCACAGGCTGCCCAGAGAGGCACAAATGTCACAGGGAGGCCACTAAACCACATGATTTGTAGTGACTGTAGGGATTTGTAGTGATGTCTTGCCATCAGCCTTCTGCTGGTGTAGCCAGGGGAGGAAGAGCAGCACAGCAGCACATGTGAAGTACCCAATCAACAGCAGAAATCTCCTCACAGCCACGTCTCAGCATCATCTGCTTTAGTTTGCTTTGCTTTTCCTGTTCTTCTGTCTCCACTCTAAACTAACCCACTGTCAAGACAAAACCAAAGAGGTGCTCTGGGAGCCCCCTGCCTGGGAAGGGCTTGACTACCTGAGGGATGGCTCGTGAGCAGCTCCTCCACGTGTAGAGCATCACGGCGTACTCGTGGCCCTCTTCCAGCATCTCATTCTGAAAGACAGAGGGGTGTTGGTGGGACAAGGCAGGCACTGCGGGCTCAGCACCCTGGGGACACTGCTGGGGGACTCACCATGCTGGAGTGCACCGTGGCCTGCTCGATGTACCGGGCAATGCCTGTCACAAAGGCGTTCCTGTCTTCAAAGTTTGTGTCAAAATTAGCCTGTGGGCAAAAGGGAGAGATGGGGATTAAAACACAGCTGCTGCTTGCTCACCTGGTACAGCCTAACATGGGATGTGCTGACAAAAAGCAGATTTAGTAGGGCTCCTGGGGCATGGGAAGAGCTTGTGAACTATTTGAAGTTGCTGCGCTTCTAGGTCAGAAGTAGTTTCATACATACACATACCCTGAGATGCTCTGGAATCACATACGGTCATCATGCAGGGAATATGTGTGGAAAAATGGCAGTCAAGACTGACAAATCCTTGTCAAATCAAGCCCAACTTTACTGCAGCCACACCAGAGAGAAAAGCTACAGCAATAATTCTAAGGATTTTAGCTTGGTAACTCAAAGACAGATGCAGCCTTATTAATTTCTGGTTTTGCCCTGGCTGCTAGGGGAAGACCACATCCTGTCAGCAGGACGTGCAAGGGATAAACACAGAGAAAGGGCAGGGAATGAGCTGTCTGGAAAACATAAATACGAAAGTCAGCCCACATCCAGGTGCTATTATCAGTGCTACTGTTGCTCTTGCAAGCACAAACAGTCATTGGGACAAAGACTTGTTCTGGGAGCTGTGGTACAGTTTTGGGTTGGAACAGGGGAGCGAGAAATTGCAGAGGCAGGTGGGGGATGGAAAAGCAGCTCCCCTGGCTCTCTGGAGAGCCCTTCACATGTTCTGTGCTTGGAAATTTCCTCTGCCAAGGCTGGCTGATGGTATCTGCTGCAGGGCAGGGCAGACAGAGGTCCCAAGCACCCAGAGCTGCTCCATGTGATGACAGCAGCACTGCAGCCACCACACTCACCTCAGTGACTGATTTCCTGAGTAGGAAAGCTGGGAGCACAGACCTGTGGCCACAAGGCTACTCCTTTTAGTGCCTCCACGACATCACATGTGACAACAAAAGCTGAGACTGCATGTGCATTTCTGGCTAGCAGGGGAGAGGGCTACACAGAAACCGAGTATGATGAGGAAATAGGCTTGGCCAACATTTCCAGATACAGCTTAGAGGACGTTTTTAGGCCCAGCTGTGTGCACACACTCGTGGCCTTGAAAGGAGGCTGTGCCATAAGGCTGGACCCTGAGCCCCTCCTGAGACACAAACCAGCAAAGGCTAAAAATTTATTGAAAGAAGAGATAAGCAAATAATTACATCAAGATTTTTCAGGGAGAGCTGAAATTTGAACAGCCCAGAATGACCTTTGGGTCTGATAACCCGTAGAGATACCAAGGCTCTGGAATGAGCCTGGGGTCTGACCTGCTGAAAGAGACCCTGCAGTCCCAGAGCCCTGCGTACAAGGCACAACATCACAGTGCTGGTGTATTATACACTGCCAGGGGTGATCCAGCAGCATGGAGAAAGGAACCCCCTGTTATATTTAACCCTGGGTGTGTGCTACAGGGCAGGGTGTGGTGGCCAAGCAGCCGAGGCATCCCACTGTGGAAGCAAAAGCAGGAGCCCGGCCGTGCCCTGGGCCCTCGCCAAGCTTTGCTCGGTCAGTGCAGCTGCAGCTAAATCTGAGTTGCTCAGGGCAGAGAAGTGGTTCTAGCAGCTGCCCTCCCCTGCATGCCAGCAGCTCCAGCTGTGCTAGAGGCACAGGCCAGCCAAAGTCAGGCAGGACTTTGAGCCTGCCCTGCTCGGTTCGACGCACGCACGAGCATGGAAAGGAAGCACAGAAATATGTGCACAAATAAACATCACTGAGAACTTTCTGCTGTTATCACAAATCTTATCTCCTGCTTCCTACCCATTCATGCACTCTGGTCCTCATTTTTGCTTGGCCTTAAAAACCCCTTTCACCAACCTCTGATGCCTTCCTCTTAAAGTCCTTGGGAACAGATTTGTGGCTAGATCTGTTCTGAACGCTTCCTTCAACACGCTGAACCCTGGATGTTTTCAGCTATTCTCACAGCACTGTGCTTTGCATGAGCCACTGGAACAAGCCTCCCTACCCTGTGCCTTGGGGAGCTGAAGTACCTGGTACATGATGGAGGAGGGAGGAGGCTCGATGCATGGCTGCTGGTCTGGCAGGGGCAGCTCCTCCAGCAAGTCCACGTTGGACAAGGCATCCTCGAGCGTGACGTGGGTCGTCATGGTTGCAGATGTTCAGTTCCCCTGCTAAATCCAAACCAAAAGAGAGGGTGATAGACAAGACAACCAGCCAGCAGGCAGAAGACTGAATGGGAAAGGATAAAACCAAAGCCAGTACTGGCTGGCACTGCAGGGGACAAAATCCCAATTTATCTGTTTTCCCTTTTCTTACACATTAAACCTACATCTCTGTTTCACCTCTCTCCTGCAAACAACAGCAGAACAGGAATGCAGAATAAGAGAAACACAACTATCCACCCAGGCACCTCTCTCTTAACTCTATGCAAAACTCTCTCAAGACTGAACAGCTGGGTGCTGCAGTGCAGCTTTAGCAGCCCCGGGTGAGAGCATGTGCTCCGAAATGCAAAGCGGTGCTATCAAGAATATCTCCTGAAGCAGCTTGATTAGAGAAGTATGACGGATGCTGACACTCACATGCTCTCCTTCTCACACACATGAACAGCCCTGGAAACTGTAAACAGCCAATTGCATTAATTCCCAGAGGTGAGCTGGAAAGGCTCGAGTGCTGTGCAGGCAAAGCTGTGACACTGCAAGCAGCAAAAAAGAAGTTGCTGTTAAATTTCCCTACTTTTACCACTGACATGTCATCCCCTGCCCAATCCCAGCCTGCCCTGAAGCTGCCAACAGCACCAGCTGCAAAAAATGAAAATAAATACACAAAATAAAATCAAAGGGAAACTTTTCTGAAAGTTCCCTGGCGCTTACCCCAGGCAGGCGCCCAGTGGGAAGCACGGAGCAAACCTGTGTGTCCCTGTCTCCCCTGGCACTCACCTTGGCTGTGAGTGCTCAGGCACAGGAGGGGGACTGTGCTGTCACCCAGGCTGAGCCCTTGTGTAATCACAGCCACAGGGCTTCCCCAGTTAATGCCTAATCCTGTGCAATAGCTGCGGCCGACCTAGAGCCTGTGTCTCCCAGAAAAACACCCTGCTGCACTTAAGACGTTTGCAGAGAGACAATTCTTTAAATATTGACACCTCATTCAATTAGCAAATCACATCCCCTCCAGTGCTTCTTGCCTCACTCAGAGCCTGTCTAGTTTGAAATGTGAGCCTTTGAGTTTTGTTGCTCTGATCTGCAGGCCAGTAGAGCTCCCTAAATCAAAGTTCCCAACGAGATACTCACACATTTCAACAGAACACCCTGCAAGCCAGCTAAGCTCTTTGCCTGCCTCATTACAGAGCATGTTTTCAAATCCTTTAATCATCTCTTTGGCTTTTCTCTAAGCTTCTGCAACTTTTTTTGCCAGACACAAGCAGGCAGGACACAAGGCTCTGGCAGTGTCTGCACAGGCACCAAATACAACAGCAGCAGAACATCCCTCGAGTAAAACCACAGCAGCTCCTTTGGTCACAACAGCATCTCCCACTGCTTCCAAGAAAATAAGTTTGCTTTTTATTTCCAGCACTGGGAGTAGGAAAGATGATGGCTTTGGGACATCCATGGACAGACACACACGCACCCAGCAAGGGCCACAGGGGGAGGCACAGGGAGCACTCCTGGGGTGGGCTTCACCTTGGGTCATAAGAGGGAAGGAGTCTGTAGCTGTGCCTCATCATCGTGGGCTGCAGGAATACCTGTGAGCCTGGCAAAACTCATTTCTGCTCCACAAATGCCTCCCCAAGGCACCAGGTAGCTGAGAAATGGGTTTGGCTGTACCTGCAGCTGAAACATCATTAAGTGAGTGCCTGGAAAAAAACCCCAAAATCTCAAGAAGCTTTTCCCCTCCACACTCGAATTTCTGTTTCCTTCTTTACCCCTGTCTGGTAAAATGGTTTCCTGTTACAAATTGTAGCAACTGTCAAACCCAGACATTACTCTTCTGCAGCTTCCTCCCTGCCTGCCTGCAGGCTCCCTGGGCTACTTGGCACAGAGAGGCTCAGCTTGCCCAGCCCCACAGACGGACACAGAAGTGCCCACCACGCTCCACCACCATCCTAAAGCACCTCTGGACTTGCCACTGGGATCCCAGAACAACACTCCTGGCTACTCACTCATGCTACATTACTTACTTCAGACTTTAGAAGGCAAAACTTCTGGGAGGCTACGACAGTCCCTGCCCTAAAATTCCTACACTCAAACAGGCAGAGAGGAAGGGTGCAGAAATGCATGAACAGAAAAGAATGCACCAAGTCATTGCAAGTGAGAGGTGCAATCAGCCACCAGCCCACCCCATGCTTTGCCATGGCTGAGCAATGCAAGGATCCAGATGCAGTTGGAAAAACTACAGACTTGGAGGGTTTAACACGAGTTTTTATGGGGACTTCCAGTTTCTTCTCCATGCTTTCTCAAGATCAACTGGGAGCCCAGCAGCAGCTGCAGGGAACAGCGTGGTCAGCCAGGACTTCCCCTGGGCCTCATGTCTGTAGCACATTGCCACAGGGAGCAGCCTCACAGACAGGCTGTGTGACAGAGGGACCGCTGGTCCAGGGCCAGCAGATCACCAGCCCAGATCACCCAGAGAGGATGGCAGGTGAAGCCCTACTCCCCCAGACCTCCCTCACCTTCCTGCCAGAACAGTTCTAACACAGAGATGCAGGGCCCTGTAAATCCTGTAAATCCAGCTCCATCCCCTCTGTCCACAGACAAGGGGGGCAGCTGTGAGGTGATCTGGCAGCAGCCAAGCGGCTCCAGCTCAGGGAATTCAGGGATCCCTGGGGATACCCATCAAAAAGCCTTAACTGCCATCCACCACCGGGGTTTGGGGTGGGGTGGCTGTGCTGGGAAAGGGAGAATCAGTCCATGCTGGTCTGTGACAGTGCTTGGGCACATGTGGCCCTGGGGCTGGGCTCCACACAAGCAGGAGCAGCACAGCAAGTGCCCAGGAACGGGGCTGTCCTCTGTCCTAGCACAGGCTCAGCGGGGTGAGGCTCTCCCCTGCACACCCTGCATATCTTGCCCCTCTGCGCTCACAGGCTGCCAGCAGCCACCTCCACATCCCGCCCCTGGTCAGAGAAACCAAAGTTCCTCCGGTCCTACGTGTTTTGGCAAAACTGAAGGTGAGCCTGGCAGAAACCAGCCCCACCCCAGTGAAACCCGAGGCAGGGATGCTGCACTGGGCTGCTTATCCCTTCTGCTCATGAGCATCGGTGCTAATGGGTGAAGTTGCCCACACTCTCTGCTCGTTTGCTGCAGAAACTCTCCTTCCCCTTCTCCGTCCCCTTCCCCTTCCCACAGCTCAGCTGCAAACCCTCTGGCCATCTCACACACCTTCTAAAGCCAAATGATCACACAGAGGACCTGGGGCTTCAGACGCTGCAGGGAGCCAGCCAGGCATGGCCCAGCAGCCCGAGATGCAAAGGAAGAGTTCCTGACACAGGGACTGGCAGCAGCCTGGGGACCAGATTTCACAGACAGCACAGGAAGGCTCTGAGGAGCGAGGATGGACATCCCAGATGTCTGAAATTGCAGGGCATGTCCTGCCTTCCCCACCATAATGCTTGCCCAGCAGTACTGATGCAGTATCATCCTCTTTGCAGGGAGAAGCACAAAGGCAACTTCGCTGTTCAAGCAGCTTGGGGAAAGAAAGACTTCCAAAAGTAGGGCCATGTGCATGCACGTGTGCTCAGCTCCCAAGCTGCACAGCCCAGAGCTCTGGGGAAGTGGCATGGGCTGCTTAGGATTTTCAGCCTGCCTGCTCCTACAGCAGACACTCACACTGGTGCTGTAGTTGGTACCAAGAGCAGGAAAGAAAGCAAGAAAAAACAGGAATTGCCCAGACAGAATCCAAGCCCTGTGAGCCTGGGGTGAGGTGATCAGCAAAAAGACTTTTGCTGGGGAGGTGGTAATGTAGAGGAAGAGGACAAACCTGGTCACCCTCTGAGGATCTGAGATTCTTCTCCAGCTCTGATTCTCAGCCCCTGGGTAACCTGGGAAAGTCACTGAATTTAGTTTTACCCGTATGAAAATGCTTCTCTCTCTTTCTACAAAAATAGCACCAAACCACTAGGCAGGCACTGTCCTGGCCCAACAAACACCCAGCAGGACAAAGTGTCAGTTGCATAAAAGTCAAGTTTCTGCTACCCACTGACTGACAGCAACAGGAGGATAAAGGATTCTGGCTACCAACATGCATTTAGTAAAAAGTAACTTCACAGTGTAAAACTTTACCCCTGCACAGGACTTGTAATTGCAACCATCACCACAGCCAGGAGGTTCTTTGCAGAGTGAGTGAGGGTGGCAGAGTTGAGCCTCTGCTCTACACAGACAAAGATGTTAATAACCATGAAATTACCCTTCCCCTTTAAAAAAGGAAGCCAAACTGCACGATTCCTGAAGCTGTTTTTCTCTATCTCCACTCTATGTTTCCTGCCATCCCATTAGGGCTGAGTTCCAAGCATCTGCACCATCCTTGTCTCTCAGCAACACAATTATCCTGGAATTTATTTATTTTACAATAACTAAATAGTATTGTTTTTTTTCTGGTGCCAAAGAAAGCGGGTCAAGGAAAGAGACAGGTATATGAAACTATATTTCCAATAGAGCTGAGAAATTTAGAGCAAGTTTATAAGCAACCCACTGCTGACAGCTAAAGCACACAGTTAAACCAAATCATACAGGCCAGCATTGTTAATAGTTGACCAATTATTGATCTTCCAAAACCAATCTTTCCCATTTCTCATGCAATGTGTGTTAACAAAATTGAATTCAGTGAAAATGAATTCAGCATATTCTGCTTTACTCCAGAGACCCTGGTCAGAAGATGGAAGATTTTCCCCTATTCCTCAGGCTTCATTAATAATAATCAACTGTACAGAGAAAAGGAAGGAAAAATTTTTCTTTGCAGGGAATTAGCACAGAATTATATGGCTGTGAGACCAGAACACTGGGCTAGTCACCCACCTCTGTGACTAACCCCAGACTCTGTCATCATGCAAGACATGAGGGTGATTTTTCTTTCGGTATCTCAGGGCAGGAGGGTGCAGAGGCTTCAGCGACTCAGCCTAATTCTTTGAGACCTTTGTGATCCAAAGCCCCCAGGCAGGAACCCCCCGTGGGAAGCGGCAGATGGCAAAGGGGGCCACGCTCTGCTGCTGGCAGTGTCCCCTTGCAGCGCACAAACCCTGCACCCTGCCCCCTTCTCCGGAACAGCCCTGGCCACGCAGGGAGTGTGCTTCTTCTCCTCCTCCTCGTTCTTTCCCGGTCCTTCCAACCCACGGAAATTTCCTGCGGAATCCATCCACTCGCTCCCTCCCCCTCGGCCCGGTGGGATGCGGCATTTCCAGCGGCATCGGGGGCAAAGTTGAGCACAAAGGAGCGCTCGCTGCCCGGCCCCGCACACGGGCACCGGCGCCTCGGGGCGGGAGAGGCTCCGAACCTGCGGCCGCCGCTCCGGCCCTTCATTCCCAGCGCTGCCTCCGACTCCGGCGCTGCCTCCATCCCCCTCATCCCCCCGGAACACCGTATTTCCACGCCACGGGCGCTCCGGCAGCCGGCCGGGGCCGCCCCTCCATCATCAGCATCCTCTCCGCGCCCCGTTCTCCAGCACCGCCGCCACCCCGGCTCGGGCCTGCAGCGGCCGCGGGCCCGGGGCTCGGCCCCTTCCCCCGTGCTGGGGATGCGGGCGGGGGGAGGACAAGGGGGATTTGCGCTATTTTTTCCCCGGCGCCGTGCGGCGGCTGCGGGCAGGCTGAGCGCCGCAGGTAGCTCGGGGCATTGTGGGATACATCCCATACATCCCGGCCCATACATGCCATACATCCCGGCCATACATGCCATACATCCCGGCCATACATGCCATACATCCCGGCCATACATGCCATACATCCCGCACATCCCGCCCCGTCATCCCGCACATCCCGGCCCGCCCGCACCTGCCCCGCTCCGCCGGCCCGGGGCTGCGGGGAGATGGGGCTCGGCGGCGGGCACAGCCCCGGGGAGGGAAGGAGGGAAGGAGGGGATGGAGCCGCAGCCCCCGCGCAGCCCCGCGCCCACCCCCGCCCGCTCACCTGCGCTCCGCGGGTGCGGTGCCCGGCGCCGCGGGATGCTCGGCGGGGGATGCTCGGCGCCGGCCGCACAAAGAGCAGAAATGGCTGCAGCAAGTGCACTTCCGCGGCTCTCGCCGGCCCCTCGGCTCGGCTCGGCGCGGCGGCGGGGGGAGCCCCGGGCCCGCCGCGGGAAGGGGCTGGAGCGGCGGGCGGCTCCTCCCCCAGCGGCGCGGGGGATGCGCGGCGGGGCCGGGGCCGCGTTTCCCCGGGCGGGAGCTCCGGGCTGGCGGCAGAGCGGCGCCGGCGGCTCCCGGCGAGGAGGGAAAGGCCTCCGGCACCCCCGGGGCACGGAGGGGAGAGAGCAGGGGCCCCTCGGAAGCTTGATGCTGGCACAGTGGGTTTGGGTGAGAAAGCAGGACCGGGCTGGGGTTATCCATCTCGCTGCTGCTGGGTTGCGGGCGTTCAGCCCCTCTGCCCCTCGGAGGACCATTGTTAGGCGTCACCTACCACCTAAACAAACGCCCTGGTGGCAGAATACATACAGCTTATAGAAAACATACAGAGCCTCGGATGACTGAGGATGTTGGGGATCAAAACCTGAAGGCAACACCTTTGCTCAGAGCTCCAGTCCTCTTCTGAGTCAGCATCGCACCAAAAGGTCTTCCTTTTGGCATTTTTGGCAGCTGTCTTTTTTATAAGGGACAAGTTTTCAGTCCTTCTGCTCGTACTTCTGTTTAAAGCTCTAATACAGCTGTACTGTGAAATCCAAACTCACAGCTTTCAGAGGGACACTGCCTGATGGCAACAGATACAAACCCTGTATGGAGCTGTCTTGTTTGTTGGAAGACGCTGGTGGATTACCCAAGGATGGACGAAAGTCTAGACACAGGTCTAGGTGTGTTTCTGTGGTGGCCCTGGCAGTGTCCCTCTCCTGAGCATGAGCCTGTGCCAGAATCAGATTGCTACCTGGCCTTTCCTGCATTAGAGTGACCCCTCTGGTTCCTCAGAGACTGCTGCTGGTGTCCATGGAAGTGTGGGGCTGAGCTTGTTCCTGTGGGTGTCTGTTGGCTCTGCAGGGAAGCTTGGACACCAGGTTTGCACTGCAGATCTGCTGCTGTCATTTGAATGCATGCCATGGGCTGATGGCACTGGGGTCTGCAATCTAGAAAAGCAGCAGAACAGTCTTAGGAGCTAGTTTTGTTTTAAAGGACAGGACCACGCCTGAAAAATTTATCAATAAATCTCTGGGCATAGAATATTTCCCTGCATAGTATTTCTTCTTTGGGGGTTGGACTAGGTGACCTTTAAAGGTCGTTTCCAAGCCAAGCTATCCTATGATTCTGTGATATCTGTGACTCTATCTTACCCTTGGCTAGAAGACATTGTAGCCATCATTCTTCTTTTTACTATTTAATACTTGTCAGAAAAATTCAGTAAGTGAGCATTGTTACTGCAGACACAAAAGATTTAACAGCAAATTATCATTCTGAGGCCATGGGTGAAACAAGGTTAGTTCGAGAAAAGTGGCAGAAAAGACTGCTGTGGACTTTTTTTTGCACAGTTTAATCTGGTCCCATTATCAGCCAGGGAATTCCATGATGGGAATTCCATGAATGTTATGATACTATTTTAATTTTCTGCTCCATGTTAGCTGGTAGAAGGATAGAATGAGCTTCCCTGCATTTGTCCTGCAGAACTGCCTGCAGGGACAGGACAGCAAGGGGCAGCCCCATGCAGCTACAGCAGCAGTGTGTGCATCAGGGTGTGAGGAGGAGGGAGGGCACGGTGGTGGGGTGAGCTGGACACAAGGACACACATGAATTTGTGGTGGCTGCCAAGTGAGCTCTAGCAGAGCCATTCACCTGAATCCTGCTGTGCTGACATTCAGAGAGGGATAACGCCAAACATCACATAAAAACACGTTCATTAAAAAATACTCCAAGAAGTTCCAGATTTTTTTATTTCTTTCAGGCCTGATTTTAAGGTAATTGTGCACTGGAACAACACCCACATCCCTGGGGGACTGACCCGTGCCCAGAAAAGAGCTTTTTATGGCTAATGCTGCCACACTCAGTCCCTGGTCTCCACTGAGAAGCATCAGCTGTTGTTTCTAGATGAGGTTACTGCTTGGCTGCCTCCTGCTAGCAGGGGCTCCAGCCTGGCTGTGCCTGTGCCTGGCCATCTCAGCAGCAGCCTGGGGACACGCTGGGACACAGCTCTGGGGCCTGGGGACATGCTGGGACACAGCTCTGGGGCCTGGGGACATGCTGGGACACAGCTCTGGGGCCTGGCTCCAGCCAAGCGTGCAGAGCCGTGCCCCCACCCGCGATAACCAGCGGGGAAAAGCGGGGACAGGCACAGCCTCCCACCCTGGAGAGACACAGCCAGGCAAAGGGACAGCGGCTCCACCGTCCAGCACGTTGGGAATGCTTTCTAGGGAGGCAGGGAAGGGGTGTTCAGAGAAAGCTCACTCACTTTGCAGTGGGAGACTGATATTCTCACCTCTGCTTTGTGGGGAATGGGTCTGGTCAAGCCACAATCTACCTAAACTTGCCTTAGACACTGCTGTGGTGAGGGAAGACTGTGTCAGAGTGCCTTAATATCATGCAGTTACCCCACTCTGGCACTGCCCTTTTGAGATTCCTGAAGTGCCTTGTAAATTTTGGGGAAACATCCTCTGGGAGCACTCAGATATTACCACCCCTAATTTTACAAAGATTCAGAGAATTTAAAGCCACCATCATGGATATTTAGACCTAAAAATCTGGTGTCAATGTAATAAATTACCATATTTGCAGAGATTCTGAATGCTTCCTACCCCCATAAACCCAGCACATTGTATAACCCCAGAACACAACCACAGCTCTGGGGAACAGAGATATTTCAGAAAGCCAGAGGATGCCTGTCTGCATCTTGGTGGAAGGGATTTGGGGGAAGATAAGGCTGTATAATTATAGATGCATGGTTTTTGCAGTTTTGCTCACATATAGTGAAAGTCACAGTTGAGACTCAGCAATTTTATTGTTTGGAAAAGTCCATATTGTGTGCATAGAAAGACTGCAAAATAAAACTGAACATAAACCACCACAATAATGTTTTGTGCAACCCACAGTAGCTAATAAATATTACACTTATCCTAATATAAATATAACCTCAGAAATGTCACCTGTCAGAGCAATACTGCTGCTCCTTAATAGCAACGACCCCATGCTCAGCAGACCCGTGGTTCCTACAAGGATGGTGGGGGCAGTGAGCCAGAAGCTGAACTCTGTGAGCCTGCAGACACCCCTGTCACAGTGTGGGGAGATGTAAATGGAAGGAACTGGTGCCTTGCCCATATCCATGTGCCTGAAAAGATATTCTGGCTCCTAAAAGCCACCCTAGAATGAGGTGCCTGAAAAAAAATACCAAAAATTAAGCCTCCTTCTATGAAGAAATAGTTTGACACAGGATATGTGAGATCATGGGATTACATTATTTCCTTGTTCCATTTTTGTTGGCAAACATATTTGAACCTAATTTGTGTAATGACAGAAGGTTGCTGCTGAAAGTTTGCACTTCAGAGTTTTTGTAAGGTGCTGTTGTGTAGGGTTTCCTCATGTTCTCACCTGCCCAAGGAGAGAAGCATCAAAAATACTTATTGCATATCTGTATATATCATCTGTGAGCCCTCTTGACTTCCCTAGTGACTGTTAATGCTTAGCACACCATTCACACTGGACTTTTTCTTTGGTCACTGCCTTTGCTCACAGAAGAGATGGAGAAATCTTTACTTGTGATGATTCTGTTACTTTTTAATGTAGGAGAAAATTCTTCTCATGATCAGTGGTGACTGAGCACATACCCTGCTTGTTTTCTCCTCCTCTCTCCTTCCTGAGCCCTCTGGCTCCTTCATTCCCAATACTGAACTGGTGTTCAGGAGTAGATTCCTGTATCTTTCACAGGTAATCAGATCCTGGGGCTCTGTCTAGTCCTGGACTGGGAACACATAACACGCTGCACTGCTCAGTCCTCCATACTTTGTTCAAAGAAATTGGGTGGAGATCACATGTCAATCTTCTGATGTAGAAAGACTGAAGAAAAAACCAATATAAACATTTAGCTTTGATTTTCCCCCTCCAAGAATGTCTTCATTTGCATCAGAGTCCCTTTTTCCCACTCACTGTACAGTGCAATTTGAGAGAATTTCAAGACTCTTCAGCACATACATTTCTTTTTCTCTTCCTCCCTCACAAACTCACATGCACACACAGACACCGCTTCACCTTACCAGGTATCCAAATCCTATTCCTGTTATGCCACAGTTGTGGGGAAAATCATGCAAAGGGAAAACAAAACCACCTTGAAATACCAGCATCAGAAATGCAGCCACTGAATCCAGCCTGTGTCTCCCAGGCTTATTCCTGTTCAGAGCTTTCAGGTCCAGCCCACTCTGAATTAGAGATCCAGGGAAATGTCTAAACATTCCTGCTCACTTAAAGAAAGCTTTTTTTTTTAATCTTCCTCCAGGGAAGACTTTCATTTGGGAGTTCACAGAAGTAGAACAGCAATGTCAGATCTCTTAATTTTGAGGCTGTTTCTTCGGGAGAAACACCCTTGCTGGACTGTGTGGTTCAGGACTCCATGCTCAATAGTCACTTCTGGTTTTAAGATGCAAGCCACACTCTTGGCCAAACCAAAGCCTGTGTCTGTCTAAGCTCTGGAAGACCTGGGGATATCTTGTTTGTCTGGAAGTACCAGCCTCTGGCCTCTCCTTCTCCCCAGGCATACGGCAGATGTTTATGGTGAGAGGATTCCTGTTAATGCTGTGCTGGGGAAAATCCAGCCTTCTCTCTTCTCAGGACACTCAGCTGTGCTGAGCACACAGTGCCATGATTACACATCAAACTCAGAGATTTCACTCAGCTGAAACAGCAGAAGAGAGAAGGATGGCCGCTCATCTTTCCCCTGAGCAAGGGAGAGAAGAAAGAAGAACATTAATGTCAGCTGGAGAGGAATGGTTAGCAAGGAAAGCCTTGGGAAGAAACTGAGTATTAACAAAAACACAATCTATCCTTATAGAGAAAATGCCAGTGGAAGAACAAAATTCCTTCTGTGCAATGTTTCTTTTGTTACCAGTGAATTTGGCTGGGTGGACACTAAGTACCTTGTAATGGCTTGGCTGTCATTTTTACCACCTTTAGAACTCAGCCCCACAGATCCACAGCTTTCTTAGCAAGGAAACTGTGGAATTAACTTGAGTTAGGTGCACTAAATGGGCTTCTCAGTGACGTCAAATAAAAGGCAGAGAGCCCAAAGTTTGCTTGCTAGTGGAGGTGAAAGCTGCAATGCTTCAGCTTAAAATCCTCCAGGATTTTATCTTGTGTTAGCATGTGGAGAGTACAACTCTCTCTCCTCCTTAAAGCTAAGGGGAAGGGAGTTATTTTCTTTGGGAAATAGAGCTCTCCAGTACAATACTCACCATCCTCCAGCAGTGGCTCATCACCTCATAAATGGTCTTGGAGGCCAGCTTGGGTTTGTAGAGCCGAAATCCTGCGTTGATTTCTTCCACCACTTCTGCATTGGTGCGATTCTCATAGGGGATTTTACCTTCACTGAAGACCTCCCACATCAGCACTCCTAAAGCAACCAAATGGGAAAAAAATCACACAGAGGCAAATAAAATCCTCAGCAGGCCCAGGGCCACCTTCCACCTGCTCTTTTCTGCAGCTCAGCATTCGTGCCCTTTACTTGGAAAAGCATTTTCACTTGGATTCTCAGTAGACAGTTGAGAAACCAGGCCCTAACACAGCTGTACAGTTTCAGGATGCCAGCCAGGATCTTTGGTGCTCTCTGAAGCATCTCTCTGTTGAGTCTGTGAAGGGCCTGAGCACCCAGCTCCAGCTGTGCTGCTCACATCCCAGCCCAGGAGTGCACAGCTTCAGCCACAGCTTCAGCCAGCAAAGGGCGAAGGAAGGCACAGAATTCACAGGCACAGGCCAGCAAAGGTTATAATCCTGTATTATTTACTGCTGGCCCCAGGGCTGAGTGGCACCCCATTGACTGTGAGCTGTGCACAGCACACTGCCCCATTCACTGTGTGGGCTGGAGAGGGGCCAGGCCCATGAGTGTGCCAGATCCACAGCCCAGGGGACAGCCTTTGTTATGGCTTTGGGGAAAAACACACAGCAGTGCTCTTATCTGTGAGGGTCCAGAAGGGAGACCAAAGAATGGACACAGATCATAAAACAATGCATTGTGGAGCAGGAAATGAGGTGAGAAGTGTGAGCAGTGAAATAACATATTCAGATCAGCATAAAGCAAATGCAGTCAGCAGAGAAAATCTGGAAGGGCCCTGGGATTGACATGCAGAGAGATGGAGAGCCTAAATGTTGTCTCTCCTCTCCCTCTCCCTCTCCCTCTCCCTCTCTCTCTCCTCTCCTCTCCTCTCCATTTTGACAAGAGTTTCTTACCGAATGACCAAACGTCAGATTTGGTGCTATAGTTGCTGTAGGAGAAAACCTCTGGGGCAGACCACTTGACTGGAAACTTGGTACCTGTGGAGCTGGTGTACTGATCATCCAGGACAATCCTGGAAGAGGAAGAGAAGGGGGAATGCTGAGTTACCCCCATCCTGTGACAGCCCCAAGGGATCGTGTACAGCCTCAGTGCCTTTACCTCGACATCCCAAAGTCGGACACTTTGACCACGTGGGATTCCCCCACCAGGCAGTTCCTGGCAGCCTGCAAAAAAACAAGGTGCAAAGGCATCAGGTCAGAGCTAAAACACTCTCACAGCCACTCAGGGGCTTTTATCCTGGAGGAGCAGATAGTGCTAGGAGCGTCAAAGTGACATTGTGCCATACAAAGAGGACAGAACCCTGAGCTTCTCATGCTTTCTGCACATTTTGCAGCATGGTCCTGGTGGCAGAAAAGCTGTTCAACCATCACTCTGACTTGCAGGCCCTTCTTGCCCAGAAAGGGTGGAGCAAGACCCTAAAATAGCCACAGCTACTCACAGTCATTGCATGCCTAATGAAACTGCAGCAGTGACTGATGGAGCTTGACTGAAAACCCCTTAATTAAAATTATTTTATCATCAATGCCTGTTTATACATTATTTATGCTAGGACAGGCTTTTTTTGTCATCTTCACTGATTTTAGATGTGAAGAGTGGTCAGTACTGTGGTTCTTGAGGAGCAAAAGAGTCCACTCAGGAAAAACCCCCAAATGCTATAGGCTTGTTTCTTCTTTCCCAAAACAAGTTAAGGGGAATGTATTGATCAGTGCTCCAGGGCTTGGTTTTTGGTTTTTTTTATCCCTTAAGTATTTGTGCTGCTTTTGCAGTGAGGGCAGATACAGGATTCCCTATAAACAGACAGGCAGGAGTGTGGAAGCTGAAATTATGGAAGAAAGCAGAGGAAAAAGCCCCTCTAGAGCAAAGGAAAAGTCCACATGGGACCAACATACCAGGTCTCTGTGGATGACAGAGTTTTGCTCCAGATAAGCCATTCCTTCACACACATCCAGGCACATCCCCAGCAGGGTTTCCTTGGAGAAGCTGCCCCGCTGGCTCCTGAGGTAGTCGGACAAGCAGCCATTCTCCATGAACTCGAACACCAGGCAGATGGGAGCATCCTCAAAGCACACACCATAAAGCTGGACTAGCTTGGGGTGAGACAGCTTCCTGAGGGATAGGGAGGGAAGGTGGGAAAGAGGCTGAAATAAGCTCAGTGCCTGCTATCCTCACAGCAAGTGTGTTTTACACAGCAATTTGTGCCACAGTGCTGCAGCCAGCTTGCTGCAAAGGCCAGCTTTGCAGATGTGTAGACCAAGGACTAAATATCATCCCATTTTAATGGTAGTGGTCACCAAAAGATTTTTCTGCCTGGGAAACCATCCAATCAAACAAAAATAACATCAATTTCTGTCTGTCTTGTGGGGAGGGAAATGCAAAAAAATGCAAAAAAGGTCAATAAAACCAAAGACAAATACATTCAGTTGTGCAAAGCAAAAGATTTTACAGGTAGGGCTTTTCAATGAAATTTCCCTTAAGTTTTATGAGTTTATTTCTGAGAAAAACCACTTTGCTCTCCAAAGTGCACCATCAGTTATCTCTGCCTTCCTGAATAGCAGAGATCTGGAAGACCATTCTGGATATTGATAGATCTGGAAGCACAGTAATTCACTTATACTTGAATTGCCTTCCTTCATAGCCACCAGAGCTCACCAGTGTATTTACTATTAAGATACATAGCAGATAATCCAAGTTTGAATTCCCTATTCATATTCCTGACTTTCATTCATTGTTACAAATCCCACAGGGTGTGATTGTTGTGGTGAATCTACCACTTACATCAAGACTTTGGCTTCCTCGATGAAATCCTCCTCAGACATTGCTCCTTCACGGATGGTCTTTATGGCTACTTTGGTCTTGCCCAGCAAGTAGCCAAGGTAGACCACCCCAAACTGACCACTGCCAATCTCCTGCACACGGGTGAGCTCACAGGCATTAATGACCAATTTTCCTGTTGATTGCAAGGGAGAAAGAGTAAGGACTAAGCAGCAGAAAGCCAAACAAAAAGCTTTTGTGGGTAAAACACTGAGGCACGGCTCCAAGTGAGACTTTCTGGCTCTCCCTCAAATTGCCTGTCTGACCTCTGATAGCTCATTTGACTAGTCCATGCTGCAGGTCATGTTCAAGGGCAGGAACAACAACATCCCCTTTCTCTCTCCTTTGTCTTGCCTATCCAGTTCTTCAGGGAGGATTGTTTTTACCATGCTTATGTGCAGTACCCAGCACAACACGGGGCTTGAGTTTCTTTGACGTCTCCAAGAATTACAATAAAGATGATAACAGCAAAATTCTATTGACAACAATATTCAAATGAAGGTATCTTTCAGGAGGGACTCAGCTTTCATTCTACACTCCCATTTCCATCCCCTTTGTTCAGCATTCATTTTGGTATTTAATGTTGACTTCACTTCCCTGGGGTTCTCACCACCTCCCAGGCACTGCACCATCAGTTCAGACATTTCTCAGTGGCCATCACAGAAATGACAATCTGGTGAACAGTGCAGTGGGAAGACTTGGAGAAAACCACTTACTGAGGCTGTAATCACATGAATATTCCTCAATATCCATGGGGATGTGCAGGATCACCCAGCTGACCTGCCAGGAGTGTGTTTCCCATGCAGTCATGGGAGAACCTTACCGTAGCTGAGCCCTGCGGTGATGGGAGCCTGTTTCCTCCAGGAAGAGACCGCGTACCGCAGCCGTGTCACGAGACCTGGGGACACAGGGACAGGTTCCTGTTACTGCCACAGCCACGGGAGCCTGCCTGCCACCACCCCAGAGGGCAGCTTGGATTCTGGAAGCAGATTTATTGCACTGAGTTCTCAGCTCCACTTGAGGGCAGCTGAACCTCTGTGCAGGCTCTGGTTTCCTGCCTGTGAGAAGGAAGCCAGTTCTGAGCACTTCCAGCTTATTTCTCATTTTCACATCCAAAGCTTTGAGTCTCTGTAAACTCTGATGAATTTCCAAATGACACTTGGTATTTATAGGGTGTTTTGAAGCCCAGTGCTTCCCTTGGTACTCCTGGACTGTGGGGATGGGAGTCACCATGTCTGGTTATGGATACTGGCCACGTCCTTCACTTTGTGTCAAATCAAGGATGCAGGGACAGATCAGAAGACCCTGCAGTGTAATTCCAACATATAGCTTGGCCTGGTAGTGGTGATACACCCCCAGAGCTCTCTATAATGTGTCATTATGACATCTGTGTTGGCCATGGTCAGCCTTAGAAGGACAACCAGAGTGAGGATGTAATACTGAAAGCTGGAAGCTGGCCTGAAATGGTCATTTCAAAATAAGTGGGAGAAAAGGTGATGCCATTTAATGCTTAATTGTAAGGACAGAGGGCTTGGGAGCCTTCCTTCATTCAAAACAGTCACCTGGCAAACCAGCACCTTCTCTGTTCTGCAGCAGCTTCACTCACCTGCTGCATTGTGCTGGTGGTAGTTGATGAGGTCAGGGATGGAGTCAAACACGTGCTTTTCTGCCAGGTAGTACCGCTTGGGAAAGTCAGTTGTCTCATTGATGTGATAATGCTTTATAACAGGATTGTTGTCTGTGCTGGAAAAAGGAGGTTTTCTTTTAGAGGAAATAGCTCGCAGCAGAAAGACAGGGATTTGGGGTATAAACAGAAATAAGTGAGCCAAGGGGAGAACCCTCCCCCAGAAAGAATGGGGGAGTGGCAAGGAGTGAGCTGCAGCTGCTAATGAACTCTCTGTGGTCTCCCTCTCACAGATGGGCTCATCTTGAGGGAAAGGCTGAGGTCTCCTGATAAGAGAAGGTTGTGTACTAAGTTTCTCTGCCTCTTCTTTGTGAAACACAACTTTCTGCCCCATCATTGAAAGTCTTTCACCTTTCTTGCACTACCCACCTCTGATGAGTCCAGCACACAGCCCATGTTGATCCTACTGACAGTTCAGTTCAGTTCAGGGGACAATGCCATCAGAACGACAACCCCAATGATGTCCAAGGGACTATTTATAGGCACATATTTAGATTCAGGGAGAAGTGGAGCCTTTAATACACTTTGGGACTGGCAGCTGACTCTTCTGCCTTTTTTGGAAGTGTTTTCCCTCTATCATTTTCATCAGCCTTCTGCTCTCTCATTATAATGCCAAAACTATACAGAGATTACACACTCATAGAAGCCATTTCATTGATGTAATTGATGTGAAAAGCTGCTGAGCTCAGCTGTACCTTAGTGCTTTGGTGAAAACAGAGACTGTGTACATGCCAGGCTGCCTCGAATCTCTCACCATGAAGGCCCCTTCTCTACCCTGGAACAGGAGCAAAGGAAAGAAAACTGGTTAGAGACATAATGGAAAAAAAATTAAAAAAAAGTAGGCTGGGGGCAAAACTGTGCTTATTTCAGCCCTGTCATGAAGATGTGCTAAACATATAGGAAAAAAAAGAGCCATCACCCCACTGACAGAGCTTAGTGTGTTCCAGCTCTGGTGGCTGCCCAGGGCCTGCAGGTCTCTCTTGGGTGTTAGGTGCTTTTAACTCAGCTTCCTCTCAGAGCTCTCAGAGGAAATGAGACTTAGGCACTTGTGCTGAGTACATGTGGGTGTGCCTCTCTGTCCCTCCAAATCTCTCCTCTGGAAATTCTGAATCCATTGACTGCCCTCAGCCCTATCTGACAGAACACATGTTCAATGAAATGTGTGGCCAAGTGGAAAGGCAAACCCCTCTGAGTGCTCCCTGTGGAGTGAGCAGCCACAGAACAAATCACAGTTAATCCAGCACCAGAGAATCCATATGGGATTGCAGGAATGAGAATTTACCAATGTACCACAAATTGGAAAACCTTGGACATGATCCTGCCCTTTTATAGGTACACCAGTCATCCAGTATCTAAATAAACTTATCTTTCTGGGTAAGAAAGCAGTCCTCCTGCAGTCTGCCACTCACAGAACAATTTCCTTTTTAACTTTTCACTGTAATTGTTTTCCACTCATCTGAATGCTAAAATGCCTCATAGGGCATGATCCCACTGGCCCAGATGGATCAGATAGCAAAGGAGATTTAACATCACAGTTATGGAATGTGCTGTACTGACCTATATATTGGTAATAAACCCCACATTTTTCTTCTGTTTGCAGATAAAGAAGATTTTCACCTGGCATCCTAAGCACCTGATTTTTTCCTTCCCTCCTCCTTTGCTTTACATGGTAGGTTTCCTCCATTTTATGTCTTCTACCCACCCACAACACTTCATGCAGAGCTGATCCACCGAGTGCACCCCGCCTTCCCTAGAGGTGTGATCAGCTCCAGGTGAACACAGAGGCTGAGCTGCTCCTGCATCCCTGGGTATGAGCTGCTGACTGTGCAGCTCTGCCCAGGAGGGATCAGCCTTCTGAGCTGTGAACTTCCCAGGGTTGGCCCTTCAGCAACTGCACAACACCTACTGCGTCTGCAGCACACAATATCTGGCAGGGGAAAGCTCTAGAAAAGGTCTCTCTGCTGTAGAAGCATTTGTCATGCACAGTGAGGGCTTCAGAACTGGAGGTGGGCAAGTTTTGGAGGCAGCATCCTGCCCAAGTTACTCTAAGCTCTATTCTTGGCCTTCCGTTCTCAGCTGACACCAAGCCTGGCCAAAGATCATTCACAAACGTGGCCATATTTCTGGGGGGAGCTGTGAGGTTTGCAAGGCTTTGAACCAGAAGTCTCTGCAGCCACATGGGGTTAATTACCACAGAAAAGTACTGGTACGACCGAAAGAAAAAATAAGACCACTAAACCATGTGTGGACTTGTCCTCTAGTACTTTGTACAAGAATTTTTAAAACCCCACAATAATGCTCCTATTTCCATAAAATACTACTGTTCCAAGAAAGAACATTTTATTTGTATTTATTAACAGTGACACCTGTTAATGTAAGAACTGATTTAAAAATGAAGGTTGTGTTTGTGTGGAGAATTTGAACAAGAAGCTTATTCTGTATCTTCAGTACAGTTTTCACTGGAAAACTCTGGCACAACTGAAAAATTAAAGATGTGTGCTTACATGTACATACACACAACTGAAAAAACAAAACCCACAGCCATACTTTTGGCTTTCACCCAAAATACTTCAGCACAAGATTGGTTAGATTTTCAGAGAACTACTGGCATCCACAGGCCTCCTGCAGAGATAGAAAAGATGAGCTAAAATCAGTTTTCAGCTGGCACAGTGGTCTGAAGCAGTGTTCTCCTCCAGTCCCAGTTCCTGGGTGTGTTTGGATGGCACAGCTCCATCCATGCTCAGCTAACCTGGAGATAAGGGGGTTTGCTGGTGGCCCTTTATCTCACATTACACACTAAGGACACAAACAGAGCAGGAACCAGGGTTCATCTCTTACACAAAGCAGCCCTTGCAAGCTTAATTTGTCATTAATTAATTATTATTTCCCATCCAGCCCATCCATAACACTGGTTTACCTCATCCCTGAGCAGTGTTTCTGCTTTGCTTCTGCTGATGTTCTTATTGTACCACCTGAAAACATGAAAAGACTCCAAGTCAGCATTTCTAGGCCAGGAAAGTTTCTCCTGAAAAGCTTCTGAATGGAGCATCCCCAGGGTGGAGTGTGAGGTGGGGTGGGGGTATTTGAGGCTTGTAGCTTCAAATCCAGGATACAGGTACAAGAAAAACACAGGCACAACTTACTCATAAACTTGCAGATTCTCGGGTGATTTTTCCACCAGGTAGCTGCTTGGCACGTAGCCTTCATGCCTGTTGAGAGGCAAGACAAGTGTGAGTGTGATGACAGACAGGATTTTCTTTGCATCTGTAGGAGTCAGCCCTGAAAGCTTTGCCTGCTCATTGCATGATAAAAGTGCTGGTGGGTATGCATTGAGTAGGGTTACTGGAGAAGAAAACAACTGATTGCGCCTCTAAACTTAGAGAGTTTCACGATTTCCCCCCTGTGTATCACTGCAAATAGCACTCTGAACTAAGGACTGTTTATTGTTGTAAATTTAACTTTAAGATCCCTTTTCTCAGCTGCCTGAAGCAAAAGCAAAGGGAAGAGTTACCCTAAATAACCTTCCATCGCTTTTCCCCCTCTAAATAAGAGGATGCTTCAAAAAAGCTAAACAAGAGGGAATAAACATATATATTAATGGAAGAACAAACTGGAACTAGAAAGGACTTGCACATTGGCTGTTGAAAAGGGACTTACCCATTCTTATCTTGAATCAGCCACCAATGTTCCTCAGAGCTGTCAATCACATAATATTCCTCATTATATTGTAATGTCAGCTCTTGTGGGTTCTGGGCTTCATAGTCATATATGGCAATAACCACAGCTTCCTTTGGGTCCAGCAACAATTTCTGCACAAATTAGGCAAAAGACTCATCACATTCATATTATTATTAATATTCATATTCATAAAAAAGCAGTGGCATGCTCTCTAAAGTGGTATTTTCCTGTCAGCACTGGTGTCCCCCTGGGCTCAAAAGCCTCAAAGCACACAGAGCATCTAGTGGGGTGTGGTGGCAGCATGACAATCTTTGGCACTTTCAAACAATGAATTTCATATAAAAATTTCAATTGCACAGAAAACACCCAGGGAGTGTTATCACAGGTGAAATTCTAGGTCACTGCATGGTGGTGAGCATTAATAAGGACATACTCCCCACTGGTAGTTAATCATGCAGGACAGGACACTAAGGACACCATCTCTGCACTCACCCTGTTATCTTCAGGAGTTGGAGGAAGAGGTTTCTTTGAGGCTGAAAAGAAATCAAGAAAGATAATTTGAAGTAGGTGAGGACAAAACCAAGGGAGAAAGGAGCAGTGCAATTAATACATACACCACTGAATGATGACCTTTGGACTTTGAGAGCAAGACCTGCCTTGGAAACTGGGGTACAGATTAGTTAAGGCATCAAGGTAAAAAATACAGGGTAGCTGTTTCTTTGGTGAAGAATGATTGACCACTTGTGCTCATTTTCAGGAGGCAAAGTAAAGATTATGCTTGGCTATTGAAACCACAGCAGAAGTATGGTTTGGTTTGGTTAAAATAGGACACAGAATGTTGAATGCATTTATCTCAAGAAAGTTCTTATGGCTTATTTACTGATCACAGATTATTAATTCCTTAGTTCTCCACCTCATTCCAAAACCAGCACCAAGCATCACACAGAGGAAAATGTGAATTCAAAAAAAGAGTATGCCACATACAGTAAAACATAAGCCAGAACATCCCAAGAAGCCAGGAACATGTCTCTTTATGGAAATCTAACATAATATTTTTTGATGTCCTGTACAAAAGAGATTCAATCCTCTGCTTTTGCTAGGAATAAATATTTTCCATGTCAGGATGGTCTTAACAAGTCCCTTACCGCTTTTGGTGGGGTCATATACCACACAGCCAACTGCCATCTTCTCTGTCTGAGCACAGCATCTCCACTTGCCATCTAACCAAAAGTCTGGATGACACTTTGAAGCCAAACTGTTGTTGTATCTGGTTTCTGAAAAACATTAGGGGAAGAAAAAGAAGGGGGGAAATGAATTTATTTGCATCAACATTCATTCTAGAAGTCAACTAGAAATAAACAGAAGTAATCTTCTCTTTAAAGAAGCTTCTGCAGGCTTGTTTCAAGAGACTGTTCATATTGTCCAAAGGAGGGGACAGTCTCCAAGTGTTGAACAAGAAGAGGTGATAAAGTAGAAGCTTGGAGTGGGGGAATAAGATTGCAAGAGTCAGTGCATGAACTTCACAGTATCTCCATCAGGCAAAATGTTTTCAGAGGGAACAATACAGCAGCAGTGCTGTAAAAGAGAAAAAAGCTGTGACAGAAGCCTGGTGCAGTTTTTATGTAACTAATTGACACCTTCCTCACATCAAGAACTCTGTCTCTGCCCCCAGTGTTGGTTTCTGCAGCACCATGTCAGTGAACCACAGTACAACTCAGGAGGTGAACAGGAAATGAAAGTTACCCACAAAAAGGTTCCTTAATAATCATGATTCTCTAAAAAGTTTGTCACCTAACCAAAAAAATCTATTAATAAGAGCTGAAAAAATTTCTGTGCAGAAAAGGTTATTAAAAAAATTAGCTACAGGAAAATCTTCATCTCTTCCTGAAGAAGAAACCTCAAATTACAGTAATTTATTAAGAGTTTATTCTAGAAAGACACAAATCACAGAATCCCAGGAGGGGTCAGGTTAGAAGGGACCACAGTGGCTCATCTGGTCCAGCCTCCCTGCTGAAGCAGGGTCATCCAGAGCTTGTGGCACAGATGGTTCTGGAATATCCCAGGCAGAGAGGTCACATCCTCCATGGATAATCCATGCCCAGTCACTGCACAGGGAAGTTCTTCCTCATGTTCAGGTGGAGCTTCCTGGGCATCATTTCTGCCCATTGCCTCTTGTCCCATTGCTTGGCACCACCAACAGAGCTGGTCCATCCTCTGACCCCTCCCTGACAGACATTAAGGTCCCCAGATAAACTATGCCAAGTCCAAATTTCCCATGTCTGCTGAAAACACACCCACCAGATTTACAAGCAATCCGAGTTTATAACCCACTACCTGGGCTATAAACACTTTGACTGCTGAGATGGGAGACATTGACTCCTCCTGTGCACTTCCTCTGCATTATTTGTGACAAAGCTGGTCAGACATAAGCACCTTCCACAACTGGGTGGGCAAAGGTGGTTTTTTACCTTCCTTCAGCGTGAGGACCCATCTCTGCCGGCTCTCGCGGTTGGGGGCAAACACGTAGAGGATGTAGTTGTCGTGGACAATCTGGAGAGGGGAGCAGAGAAAGGAGCCAGCCATGAGAAACAATCCCACACACACTGGCCACAAGGGAGTCACCAAAGGAAAGAGGCAGCAGCCCTCTTACCAACGAGCTATGTGCCAAATGTGGGGAAAGTGGAGTAGCAGAGACTGTTCAGAAGCAGCTTTGAACCTCACTGACTTTTGGTTATCTAAACTGGAGTAGAGGTTCTGATCAAGAACCTGGTGTTGGGTTCATTAAGGACTGCACTGGAAAGGAAATGCTATTGAAATACAAAATGAAGTGATGTCTCTCTCTGTATGGTCAACAGACTCACCTGGAAAGGGTATTTGTACTGACAGGGAATGATGATGTCACTTTTCACAATTTCCACACATTTAATCCTGGAAAGTTCCACACAACCCTTCAAAGTCCTTTTTTTCTAAAAGACAGAGAAAAGCACTTGGTTGATGCTATTGATTGTGGATTAAGTGAATAATTAGACCAGACTGTTGTGTCTGTCAGAGACTTAGTTTTAATGGAGCAGAAGCAAATTAACTGATTATGTAAGACATAAAAAAATGTAAAGAATAATTTTTTTATATTTGGTATCTCTATCTGTATTCCCATACACACACATATATTTCAACTCAGCACATGGATTTTAGAGAACCAGTCAAAACCTCTATTTGAAATTCAGCTTTTACTTTTTTTATTCCAGCAAAGTGAAATCAGGTTTCAACCAAAAAACAACTATTTTCATTAAACTTTCAGTTTACTAGCCCTGTTTCATACTGAAAAAGATATAAACCAATAAATATTTTATTAAAAAAAGTTTGGGTACTGAGGATTTCAAAACTCTTCATTTGATCCAAAATGTACATTTTTACTGTATCTGTTTTCCAAAAAACTACAATATATCTCTATTTTTGTTTTGTCTGGCTTTTCAGCTAAGAAAAAAAAAAAACAACAGGGAATTTTGAAATAAATGTTATCCTCAAAAACTTGCCAACAAAGCTGCTTCTCTGGCATCCTCTGCTGCGCTCCCATTCCCCAGGTGTTTGGGTATATCAGGTACCCAAATAACAGTATGGGCAGCAGGGAAAGAGTAAAAAGAACAGATATTCATGTATTGCAGCTTCCTTGGTGTACCCTGTTCCCTGTGGAATCCTCACCCCGTGGCTCCATGGCCAGTGGCACTCAGCTTTTGTGGGACAGGGGTGAGGGCAGCTGGTAGAAGTGGAGCTGAGGCTCAGCCTCTGGTGCTTCTGCAGGATCCACTACACCAGTTTACTCTTCAGAGTGAGCTGGTTTCCTGTTTTGATTCATTTTCAGTAGGAATTAAACACTGGCTGTCCCCACACTCTGCTTTGGGACAGCGTGACGGAAATCAGTGAGATTTAAGAGCATCAAAACATTGCAAAGGTTCTGTTTTCCAAACACTATCAGCAGGAGAGAGCCTGAACTTCAGCGTTGTACCTGCCACAGGTTATCACTCAGAGTCTCAGCAAGACTTTGGCAACCTTCTGACCCTCCCTTGGGCCCCAACTCTTTGTGTCTTACACCCTCCAGCTCCCCCTTGCCCGTTTTCCCTCTGTCACCCCCACCCTGCAGCTCTGCCCCGCTGGCAGCAGCCATCCCCAGCACTGTGCCAGCCCCACTGCTGCTCCTGTGCCACCTTTCAGAGTGAAATTCAGCCTAAACCGGGCCAGCAGCTCATGCCTCTGGAGATGGGGGGAGGTTTGCCACAGAGAGAAGAGGTTTGCCTCGAAACAGAGAGGCCCCGAGGCTCCCCAAGCCTCATTCTTGCATGACTGGATGGGTATTTTGCCTTTCTATAATTGGACTTGAGGCAAAAGAGGAAAATTGTTACAGTGTGGTCGCATATTGCTCTTGCTGGCCTTTGCTGGTGCATTTGTGGTTTGTATTTGTATTTGCTTGCAGTTTAACCAGTGTCTCTGGATTTACTGCCAGGACTGTCTCCTCTAGACAACATCTGCCTGTGGCTCTCTGGGGTGTGGGAGTCTTCTAAATCAATAAACCCAAGGCTTTAAAGCACCCCTAAATGTAAACACCAATTAACTCTCAAGAGTGCTGACAAGCCTTAGGAGGCCTTACTGCACCCCATTTTCACCATCTATTTCCTTTCATTCTTACCTAGTCACTTCTTTCTTTCAGACTTTGCTTCCTCTGTCTCTTCTGCAAAACCTCCTCTATCATTTGTTCTACCCTTGGGACTTCTACCCTTTTGATGAGGCACAAAGCCATTTATATCCTATAAAAACCTTCCATTTTGCTAGTGCTGAGCCCTCCTTCATCTCACTCCTTTGAAGTCCTGGGGTTTACCCACATGCATTCCTCCCCTGAGGCTTTAGCAAGCGATGCTGTGCCAGGCACAGGCTCTGCCCTTTCCTGCAGACTGGCTTTGTTGATGCTTTTCTGGACTCTGCCGAAAGACAGGGTCCAGCCTTCTCAAGGAGCTTTGTGCAGCTCTCATGGCCCACTGTGTTCCTTTTAATCACACAATTCAGTGATGGAAGCTCCTCATAATCTCATGTTGCAGCACAACATTGGTGTGTGTCTCACAGGCAGAGCATTGCCCAGCGGATCCTCAGCAGATGGGACCCTGCTGATAGAAAACAATTACAGTCCTCTAGCAGGACAAACAACAGGAATTACCACTCACAAACCAGGCATTACCCAGAAACTGGGCTGGAAACTAAACATATCCCTGCTTTTGTGATGTTCAACCACACTTCAATCCAACAAAAGCAACAGGGCCATTTGGAAGGAAGGGGAGAGGAAAAGCCTCTTAAAAATGGCCTCTGAAAAACCTCAGGGACTTGTTCCTAAAAAGGCGAGACAAAACATGCTGACAGATCTCTGTTTGCTGTTCCCAGAGCATAGCTGGGTAGATGTTTTAGCTGCTTGGTCAGTAAAAGCATCAGGGGTTTTGCTGTGTGCCGTGTGTGGAAAGAAGCAGGGCAGGCTGCCATCATGTGAGGAGAAGCATGAGTGCTGCAGATCAGCCCATCCTGCTTGATTTGCTTTTGGTCCATGATTTGCAATGATATCAGTTCTGGGAACAGCTCTGAAAGGAGCCAGGTGCATCACAAGCCCAGTGCATTGATATCTTCATCTTTGGTACTCCCCCTCCTCTTGCCACACAGCTGCAGCAGCTCTTTCATTGCTTAATTCTTTTCTTTATCTCTGCATTAACCAGATGCCTCTGGTGGCCCTTAATTGCTTTAGATGCTGGGATAATTGACCATGGGACAATGGACACAGCCCTACCCTGCAACACAAGGAGGCATCTCCCTGTGCCTGCTTGAGGAATGAGCTGCCTGACATCCATCGTGTGCCAAGCCCAACCACCAGCACCCGAAAAAATGAATCCCTTCCCTCCATCTCAGGTCTGGAGCAGGGGCAGGGATGTGGAGCTCATGGTGAGAGGGCAGGGAGCTGTCAGGGGCTGCTACAGGTGACACAGGTCTGCTCGTGATCGCATTTCCTGAGCAGGGCCCTGCACCCTCAGGCTTCACAGAGGTCTGAGATCTTGTAAGATACAGGGCTGAAAGGCACTGAGCCGAGTGTTTGGGCTGAAGGTCCCTCAGTGGGTGCCCCCAGGTTTTGCTGAGCCCCAGTGTGTTTATCAAAGGGCCCTGACAAAAGGTGCAGCCACCAGTGCTGGGAGCAGAGGGAAAGGAAAGGCAGGGCAGAGCCTCATCAAGGAGCAGAGGAGGAGGCCAAAGGCAGCGTTTCTTGGCAGGAAGGCAGCACCCTGGGCTTCAAGAAAGTGGGCTTGGTTCCAAAGTTGCATAACAACTTGTATCTTCTTTCTTCTGTTCTGGTGAGGGGAAAACCAAGCCAGTAAGATTGACATGGCCCCAATTCCTCAGCAGCAGTCCCTGCTGAGGGCTGTCCATGTTGCAGCTTGGCTTTCCTTGCCCAGCGGTGTTTGTGCTCTCCTGTCTCCCCATCTCCTGTGCATCCCTTCCTGTGCAATGCTGGCAATGCCTCCTTGGTAGGAGGGTAGAGGAAAGCTGATTTATAGCTGAGGTGGAGCAAGGTAGGAAATTCCAGTCCTCAGCAAGTCTGACCACAAAAAGAACATAAATCAAAGCACTTTATGACCTTCTCTGTACATCGGGGCTTTTGCTTTTGGTAAGAATCTGAGCCAAACGTCATTCCCCATTTTCACTTACTGTCTTGACTAAAAGGAGCAATACTTAATTGGTGGTTAAGTAGATGAAGGATCTTTGCTTTGACCCTGTGTCACCTGTTCCCTGTCTCTCTGCCCTGGCTGGGCTCAGTGCTCAGCCTGGCAGAGGCAGCAGCTGGTTTTGAGGGTTGTGAAGGTGGAACTCCCCATGGCAGAGAGCTCAGCTGGCTCGGTCAGCTTCAGCCTTTCAAACAAGTGACGTGTTCCTGCCTTTCAAGGAGTTTTCTTCAGGCCTTGCTGAGCTTCTGAAAGAATTTGGGAAGGAATTTCTTGATGTAGAAATAGCAACCAGAAGCTTATGAGATATCACTGGAAAAAGATGCAATTATTTTTAATGGTAGCCCTCCTGCTAAAGTATTTTTCCATTGACCAAAAGACCTGAGCTTGAACTTGAACATCCTTGAACACTGTGTTGATACAATTACTTTCTATCTCTTATAATATTCCTTATTTGTGGAATGTGCTGTTTTTCTCATTAATAGTTAGGATATTAAGAACTGTTGAATGCTGGATTCATAGCAACTTTGTCTGGACACCATCTTCATTCAGTATTTTCTGAGTTTTCTCACATTAGGAACACTGAGAGTTTCAGGGTTTATGGGAAATAAAACAATGTAACCAATTTTTAACTTGAATCTGAGAACTAAATTGAGCAAATTGATTTTTAAAAGAAAGTTGTAAGGGATTTTGTATTTTCTGTCATGCTAGCTTTCTAAAGGAAAATTGGAGAGGAGTGATAATTGATAACACTGCGATTTTTTGTAGAACCTTGGCTGTTATGTTATATTTTAATACCTCCAATGTATTTTGTTATATTTGATATTTAAATTCCTAAATGTCTCTGCTTATCTTACCTGTCCATCATGAGTATTTTGTCCTTTGGCTTGAACTAAAATAATAATTTTATTTTTTTTCTGCTGTTTTCACATCTAAAGAACATGAAGGTGTTTTAGGGGTGGGCATACCTTGAATGCAGTGTGCACAGAATTGTGTTAAATAAAAAAGCCATCTGCAACTGGTGCTTGAGGTGCCTGCATTCAACTATTTACTATCCTTACACAATCCCACAGACCAGATCCAGTCTTGTATTTCCATCAAATCCAATTCCAAAATTCACTTTGGCTCAAGTCTTGTCCAGGATGGTTATCAGGGTGCCCATCTCTACAGTCAGCACAAGGGCTTGGACAAGAAAATCAATGCCATCATCAAGAAACAGAAGGGAAAAAAAGGGAAGATTCTTGGCTTTCAAATGAGCTTTCTAATATGATGGAAATAAGCCTTTTATGTTACATAAAAGCACATGGAACAACTCCTGAATACTATATTAGTTTCATCAAAGCTATTCTTGACTCCAGCAAAGACTGGGAGCAGTGGATTGCAGTGAATGAAGGATTCAGTGGAAGAAAAGAAGCTAAATTAAATCAACTATATGACATCACTTTTTCATGAAAAACAAAAATAAATTAAGCTTTAAGGCCAAAATTAAAAAACAGCCAGAAAGGATGAGAGTATAGAGCAACAGCCAGGCATTGCAATAAAATAAGTTACAACACTGATTACAATATAAAGCAAAGTCAAAGGCACTGGAAGAAAAAAAATGGCCACAATAGAGAAGTCTAATAAAAATCTCATATTTATTGTTATATATTCAAATTAGGAGGTATTCCTTCCTTCTTAAAGATATAAAAGAAAACATGGGTTGAAGATTTTGCTACATCCTCAATGTTCTCTGACAAAAGGAAGATTTGAGCTTTGTAAATTAAACAAAATGGAAGTATCTGACATTTGCTGCAAAAAGCTCAGAAGGAATTAAAAAAAATTCTTCAAAAACTAAAGACTAATAAATACACAAAAACGGGCCTAGTAGGCACAGAACTGGGCAGGCGTAGAAAGGTCAAGTAGAAAATTACTATATTCTAGAAGATAAAATTAGTTATTCCAGCAAAGAAGGAGTGATTTTTGTTACCAGACTTTACCACGTTTGTGTAGCTAGAAAGGCCACAGACAGACACAGAGAACCTGCATTTTGCTCAAGGCAACCCTGTCTAGACAATATCACCACCCTGAATCAGGATGCTGCTGCAGGAGTCATGAATGAGAACAGCAATAGACAGGAACTTCGCAAATATCCAGAAAAAGATTGGGTAAGATGGAATGGAATAGATTGATGAAAGATGTGGAATCTCTGTCATTGGCTTGGTGGTGACTGTCCTGCTCTGAGTGTTGATCTTATCCTGGAAAAACTCCAACTAAATGAATTAAGAAGTGCTCTCCAACCAGCATTACCATGATTCTATGACTTCACTATAGAAACGAGGCTCATTGTGACAAACAGCATTAACTTCATCCTCCAGCAACTCCAATACTAAAATTTGGATTATTCAAAATTCCTGTTAGATTTTCAGAGACGTACTAGACATTAAGGCACAGACTTGTACTCTGTCTCCATCTCATTTAGGGTTGTCTTGATTTTATTACATAAAAATTGATTGAAATGGGTGACGCAGACAGATGCCAAGCCTGACCTCTTTTTGGGTGATATGTGTATTATTAGTAAATTAGTTGGAGATATGCATCAGAAAACATGTGGTATTGCAAATTCTGGCAAGCAAGCAGTACTAGTTAATAAATACATGGCAGGTTATGAAGAAGGACATATTTAGTCAGATGTATTTATTTGGAAGGTAGTCTTTAAAACAAAGATGAAATTCCCTTTATGTGAGGACTGCAACTTCATGGCTGCCAAGGTATTCAGAATACACAAAAAGCAATGACAAGTGGTATGAATGGCCACTCTAACTAACAAGACCAGCAAGGAGATCTTCAGAAGAAAAGTTTTAGTGTGTTTACATTAGAGTCTTGGGGGAAAAATCAAATTGGATTCTGTGTAGAATAATAAGGTAAAAGGGACTGGACTGAGGAGCAAAGCGCTGCTTTTTGTCCCATGGGTAGCAGGACTGCTGCAAGCAACCCAGCCTGTGGATAATGCTGCAGAGCAGCTGGAACATTTTTGGGATGCTGATAAAAGTCTTTTCAGCCAAGTTTATTCGTTTGTTCTCATATAACAAGAGACTGAAAGCAGATTTCACGGCCCAGTAAAGTGCCATCTTTGCCATCTTTATATGTGACTATCAAAGATCTGAATAAAAGAGTCCAGGACAAGGCTGACTCATTCTATGTGACCTCCTGAGCATCTGAGCAGTGTAGGAAGAATTGTGCTGATGTAAATGAAAAAAGAATTTGGGCTTTTCTGGGTGAGCCTTTCATTGCTGCCTTTATCAGCTGGACTAATAATAGCCCACAAGTGCATGAAGATATAAAATTTCAAAA
Organism: Parus major; assembly: GCF_001522545.3. NCBI lineage: Eukaryota > Metazoa > Chordata > Aves > Passeriformes > Paridae > Parus > Parus major. The sequence continues at coordinate 4,573,690 of NC_031782.1, forward strand.
TATTTATGTGCCTGAAGGATTTGCTAAGGACAGTAAGCTGTTGGGTGAAGGGACTACAGATAATTCACCAGTTCAAGTGCTTTTGCTTCATGTCTAAGGACATTTGAAACTCTGTCCCAGACACCTCCCCAAAGGGATTCACTTCTCTGCTGCTTTTGCAGAGCAGGAGGTGTACCACGACCCTGAGAGTACCACAGTGTCTGAATTATACATTATTGTAGTCAGGATCAAACTTATTGAAATAGTTAAAATTACTACTCCCATGTGCTTATTTACTCAGATGTACAGTAGCTACAAAATCAGACCCTGAAACAAGTAATTTTTGCCTCTGGAATTGATTTGCATGTTATAATAAAGGCACTGCTGATGTCTTTTAGCAGAGATGGGGGCTGAATACATGTGCCTGTTATCAGGGCTTTGCTTTATGTTAAGACAGCCCTGCATTGTGCACTGCATAATGAATTCCAGAAAACACAGCTTCTTATTGTTGTCAGTTATTGGGGGCTCATTCTCCTAATGAGACATGTAAATATCTTTCATTAACATTAAGGGCCACTGTGTGCTTGGCCTCTGAGGAGAACAGTGCTCTCTGTCAGCTGTGGCAGAAAGACAAAAATTACAATGAAAATGCCATTACAGTTATTGCAAAAAAACCCGCCCTTATGATGTCAGCTGTCTCGACAGCTTTGGATATTGTTTGCAGAAATATCCCTGTAGCCTTTTGGCCTGCTTATTTCCTTGGTTTGGACTGATACAAAAAAAAAATCTTTAATATTATTTTATACCTTTGATTTAAAAATGCAGAGAAAGGGACTGGATGTTAAATGCTGTTAAATACAGGCAGAATATATAAACCAGGGCTTAATGCATAAGTATGTACTTTAAGTCATCCAAGTGAAATCAGTGGGACTTCTCAAACTTTTAGGCAGCTCAGGAGCTGTTTTACCTGAATTTTTGCACAGGCTGCTGTTACTGACTGACCAGGGAATGGAGAGATGGGAATGATACAGAATAAAACTCTGAGTACAGAAATCCACCAGACAGGTTGGTAAGGTTTCTTAAAGAAACTCATTGAAAACCCTTGGTGAAAAGATCCCCAGAGATCTCCCTTGAAAAATCCATTTAAACAGCTTTTAAAGCCCAGATTCTTGCTGGACCCATCCATGTGTCAGTCCATAAAGCACCTGCAGCCAGCTGTCAGCAATGTCCCTAAACCTCCAGAGCAGGGCCACATGCAGCCTGGAAACAGTGACAGCCTGCTGTGACCTCTGCCAGCCCCAGAAATTATCTGAGAGTCCCTGTGGAGGAGAGCAAAGCAGTGCCAGGGACTGCACCAGAGAATGAGCACCAGAGCATTGATTTCAACCCCTGCACATGGTGCCTGGTCCTGCTGTACTCCTGGGAATGGCACAGCCCATGTGCTGGCCAGGGATGATTGGAATCCTCCCTCCACTGGCTGTGAACTCAAATGCTGTGGGTTCCCTCCATTCTGAGCACAAAACAAGATGGTTCTTGCATTGGCTGCCCTAAGCTTTTCTCTCCAGAACAGCACTGGCCTGACCATGCAGAGGTCTCACCAGCATATCATCTAATTTTAATTACTGAAGAGGCTAATGATCTGTTCTGGGAGTATTTCACAGGATGAATTCTACTCTCTGTACTTTGTGACAAAATCTTTTCATGTAACAACCTGATTTTGACAGTTTTTGTGAGAAGAAAAATCAGCATATCATGGAAAATCAGCCCTGTGGTTACAAATATACCCACCACACCTCAAAAGTGCACAAGGTTCTAAAGTTGCATGTGTGTTTACCTACACATGTCCACACACAGATAATATATGCATTTTAAAACATAAAATATGTAAGTGAATAATACACCAAACCCTTATCTCACCTAAATGACCTTTTGGAAGACCCAGAGGGAAAATTTCTGCAAACACAGAGTGTGTGAAGTCTATGCCCCACCAAAAGTCACCAAGTCAGATTTTCCAAACTATTTCATTCCCTAAAGATGCTGACAAGAGAGCTATTGCAAAAGTATCTAGTCAGAGTTACGTTGAATTCACGTCAAGCCCACCAAGACCTAGAAAGCACCAAAGAAAACTAGTAGTGAAGATTTCTCTAAACACCTACAGCAAAATAATTTAGATGCTTTTCAAATCTTAGCCCTGAATAATAAAGTGGAATAGTTTTAATGGAATTTAAAATCTTACAAAATGACACTTGAAAAATAGTTTGGAGAACAGACAAAGATAGTCTCGAACTATAGACAGTCACAGTATGCAGCAATGAATAGTGTCTTGTTTAAAATGGAGGTAAGAAAAACACGGAATACAAAGTAAAAGCAAGAAAAACATTTCATTGGGTATGTTTGAAAGAAATGACATGCAGGTGAAAATATGACTGTTAACCTTTAAACCTTTTAACCTTTAAAGCTGGTTTATAACCACAAATAGGTTGGGATAAAATATGAGGGCATATTGTGCTTTTCTTTTTTTGTTGGGTTCTGTTTCTACTTAATTTTCTGTAACTGAGCAAGATCAGATGGTCTGAAGTTGCCAGTGCTGGATCCAAGGCAGCACAGTTCTTCTCTGCCTGCAGGAACATTGCCTAAATATAATGGATTAACAGCACGTTCAGGGACTGTTGGAAAACAAGCAAGATTATTTACAACCGTAACGAGGCTCCACAAACATCCAGCTATAATAGAAGGAAATAATTCTCACTTCACTAGAGCACTAAACACAATGGGGTGCACAGATTGACTTCTAATTTTCTTCATATTTAGCAAATCAGCAAAATGCAAACTAGGGGAAACAAAGCCTGGCCTGAGCCTGGATCTCATCATCACAGCCCACCTGAAGCTTGCTGCAAAAACTGCACGTTACATGTGGCAGGTGAATTTATTTAAAAATGCTTGATGGATCCCCTACCAGCCATCAGCCTGACGGCCCAAAGAAAAGAATGAGAGTGAAGATCTGTGGTGACTTTTTCACAGATACAATCAGGGTGCACTTGTGACCTTCACAATATGCCTCTCCAGGTCACCCCGTCCCCATGTGAGGGGCCAGGAACAGGCTCACTCAGCTCTTACACACTGCCCATGCTAAATTCCTACAATAAAACTAGATCCTTCTAGAAACTGGTAGAGTAGTCTTCTTCCTCCATTCACACCAAATGCTCACTGATCAGAAGCTCTAAATGACCCATTTAACCAATTTTCAGTGCATGGTGCTGTAGCAAGGACCAGATAAGTTAACAAAATTTAACAAAGATCATCCTTCCCACCATTAGCATCCTTCCCTCCCTTAAACAAATTTCATCCTTCCTTCCATTACTCTGAGAGACAAAATGACTGACGTACCCCGTGGCGATGTTCGTAGTAAGCCAGCTTGGATTTGGTCAGGACAAAGAAGCGCACTTTGAAGTTGGAGGGTGAAGTCCTTCTCTTCTGCTGGGATTTCTTGATCAGCAGTTCCTCCAGGAGCACACAGTTATTCATGGCTGAGCCAAGAATATTTGTCTCCCAGGACATGGGGAGTCTGTGCTGTGTGCCCTGTCAAAGAAAGAAATACGAGAAAGAAGACAGTTAATTAAAAAAAAAAAAAATGTTCAAGAGGCAGCGTAGGTGCTTTTGAGCTTTATCTTCCCATCTACAGCAAAGCTTCCTTTCTGTCAGCCCATAACCACATCCTCTCTGAAGTCACAAAGCGAACAGCACATGCTGAAATATACGCTAAGGTAAATGTTGTGGAAAAAAATAACACTTGAGGGAGATGCAGTAGATGTGAATCAATGATTAAGGATAAATTAAAGGGGTGTGGCATGATTAAGCATCTATCTCCTACTGGCTCATCTGGTAAATATAGCTATAAATGCACACACCCAACACGGATGTACAGGATGAATGTCCCTACTGTCCTCCCAGATGTAGGTCATGCATCCATATTTCTTTTGTGAAGGAATGATGCCTTTCTATTTAGAGTATTTAGCACAGACATTTCACAGGACAGATTTTGAGGGAGTCCCTCATGTAATGATTTATTTGACAAGGTGGTGTTCAGTCAAAGGTTGGACTCAATGGTCTTGGAGGTCTTTTACAGCCTTAATGATTCTGTGATGACATGAAAATTCCTACTGTGTAAGCAAAGACAAATGATATCCAAGATATACTTGTATAAGGAATGATAACTATTTGCAGTTGGCAGATATTTAAACTGACAGATACAATAACCAATAATTAATTAATAATCAATGGCTACTTTTTCTTAGAGATTACTGACTGTCTCAGGTGTATCTGGTGAGGTTGTGGCTGGATGCTGCAGGAGGCACAGGCACAACAGGCCCTCTGTGGATGCCATCAAGACCAATGTCACCAGCAGTGAAATGGGCACAAACACCCAAACAAACACATCTGGTTTCCTCAGGCCTCCAGAGCACTGTTCAGGACAGTCAGCACCAGGCTTAATATAGAATTATAAAAAAATAATGATGTGTCTAATGCAGTCAGTACAACAGCACTGTTCTATTTTAAAACAAATGTAATTCGTCTTTCTCTGCTCCTTAATTTTTCATATTTTGTGTATTTTTTGTATTATTGATGAATGATTATATTGCTGATGGTACTGGGGCTTGGAGAGATGCAGTCTGGTGGAACATGGGTAAACAGCAAGATAAAAAAAGTATTTTCATTAATTTGATTTTTCTGAAAATCATTCCAGTGTAAATCATTTATTGGTGCTGAGTTATGCAGAATTAGGGTATAAGAAGGCAGCTCCATATTGCCAATGCATTTTAGAGTGTTTGCAAGCTCAAAAGATATTAGATTTATTTTAAATACAGTTCATAAGGGAAAAAAAAATCAGAACAAATATCAGAATTGAAAAAAAAGTGAAGGCTCGGATTTGTTTTAGGGCAGTTTAGGAACCGCAGAAAATAACTGTTTATCCCTCCTAAAATATGAAGTGTCATATCTCTTCCTTGCTTTACATTTTTTAGGCAGGAGGCTCCAGGGATCATCAAGTGTTCTTTAACAATTTTGTTCAGTGCTAGTTAAGAACGTGCATTTGCCATAAAAATACTATTTAAATATAGGACTTAATGTACAGATTTGTAGACACTTTGCTTAAGACAATGCAGTACCTCAGGACAGAAACAAGGACAACCAAGGACAAATGGAAGATGTTGTGCAGCTGATGCCTATATGTGTATATATACACATATAAAAATAAAAATAAATTATAAAAATAAATATGGTGGTCTTGCTGAAGACAAGATACAGCAGATATTGTAACATTTGTCATGCTGAAGTCTAGTAAGCCTGTACTTCATTTCTTGGTAGAGTGACTGTGTACTGAGGAACTCTTGTGGTAAGTGATCAAGTGTGTGATCTCCTAAAAAAAGCATCACTGCTGAGAAGGGGGATTTCATACCTATTTGTAGATTAGGATAAATGCTCAGGCCAAATTTCCCAGTTTTTCTACAAGCCAGTCTACCTCACGCAACACACGGGTACAAAATATGCAGAGTTTGGTGTGAGTTTTTTGGAACTGAGCCCTGTGTAAGCAGCAATTTGGATAAATTCCAGACCTTGCACCTCCAAAATATAGGATCACTTTTGTGTGCTCATAAATTTCTTTTTGCTTGAGAATTTGCTGGTTTAGATTATGCTCCAAGATCCTTTCTTGTAATTAATGAACTAAAAAATGTGCAGTAGACTGCCCTGATAAACTTTTGGATTTCACTGCACCTGCAACAGTGAATTACCCCTATAAAGGCTTGGACCTTCATCAACAAATATTTCACTTAATTTGAGTCAGTACAGTTGGGTTTATAATGATAATTTTTAACGGCATTGCATTTTTAGCTAGTAACACTTGTTTAGGACTCTTTCTAGCCTCCTCTCCACACTAACTGAAGTGTGTAATTAAGGACTTGGTGAAAAATCTTTGTAGCTTGGGCCAAAGCGGTTTGCAGTTTGCTGGCAGAGATGTACACGTTGTCTTATCAGAAAATTGAATACAAATAGCAATACAAGGGTGTGACATTGCGGCTCTACAGAAGGAGCGCAGGACAGCAGAGAGTTGAGAAGCCAGCACGGAAACCTCTGAGAGGAGAGGTGCTGCTGGAGATGGAGGATGTGGGAGAAGAGAAGATTAACCAAGGTGGTGAGTAGTGGGGGGAGAGCTAAGAAATTCTTTGAACATAGTGACTGGCAGCTCGATTTGTTCATGAGATAGGAGATGAGTTCTCAGAGGGACACGGAGAGGGGAGCAATTTGATCAAATACACAGATAAGGGGCTTGGCAACTGCACTGCATTGGTGTAAACATGGCATGATGTGACACCGTGACAATGATGTGACACCAGGTCTGACATGGAAGGGGCTGCGAGGGGCCAGGTAAAATGGGGAAGAGAGAAACAAGGAGAAACTGAGAATACAGGTTTGATACAACACATGCAGAAAGATGCACAAGGAAATACGAAAATAACTGCAAGAAAATGATTGCAGATCTTAGCCTGGAATATAAGAACTAGCAGGATTTAGCAGGCGAGATCAGCCACTGTGAGTTTGCCATGGTTTAAAGTGAAGGTGGGCCAGCTAAGAGAGTAAACAGGGAAAATATGAATGACCCTGAGGAAGGAAACAAGTCAACACAGCCAGATTTTGTTCAACATGGGATTTGATATAAATGCAGATTTCATATAAACATGGGTGTTGGTTTCAGTGAGAGTTGCTAACTAGTGCTGTTTGGCAATATCTTTATCAGCTGATAACTCTGCTGATCTGGGGAGGAAAGCAGTGGCTGATCTATCTTTGTATCACTCTTGCCTCAGATGTACCCCTTCTTTTTTTTTTTTCACTTTAATTCTAAATCCCATGTGTGCAAACACACAAATACTTGAGTGTAGCAAGCCAAAACCAAAAAGGAATACTAAGGCTATATAATGTACAGCCAGGTTGACATGTATAAACAAAAAACATAAGGTTTAAGAATTGTATTTATATTTAATTGTACATTTAGGAGGGAGTAATCTGTTTAAGTGTAGTTGAATTTCAAATACCATTATTTCTTGACCAATTTTTAACTAGCATTCTTCATTCCTTTCAAGACATAAATAATTTGGCATTATCCATCTGGGTGAATAAGGGTTATAACCCTCTTAAAGAAAGCCTCAGGCATTGAAGTGTTTCAAGACCTTTCTACAGTTGAGTAGGATATATATAAATATAAATAAATATATATATATATAAATGCACCACTTGCCCAGGACCAAGTTGGTTGCAGAGCTGGAATATGTGAGTGTCTCTGCAGAGCTCTAGACACAAACTACAAAGCCTTCCTGAAAGGGCTCTGACCTTGTAGGTACCATTTTACACTGAACACTCCTTTCAAGAATTTTGGCAACACTTTATATTGCAAAGTAGAGAAATTTTGTATCCTTTAGAAAATAATTAAATATAACAGAATATCTTAAAACCACTGTAAGACTAAACTTCATGATGAGAGGTGATGAATTTTTTAGGTATCCTACATCTTCTCTTCTTCAGTGCTTTTATAAAGCTTGTTGCCATGTACCCTTTGACACTTTTCTGTCCATAGGCAGGAAAATCTGAAATATTTTAAATTACTAAGACTGAAGTTTGAGCTGTTGTGTGCTCTAAATATTCCTCTGTGCTGGGCAAGTAGAGGTTGCAGATAAAGTTCTTCTTATCAACTGTGGCCTCAGTGGACTCCTTTATTTCTTTCAATCACCTTTGTCCTTTCCTTGCTACGTCTTGCAAATTGCTCTATTTCTGATTTTTAAAAAAAATGTAATTTTATGGATTGGATTTTTTTCATAGGGGTTTTACCCAGATTATGCAGCTCTCACTTTGATTACTGCAGACTGTGAAAATCTCCCCACCCGCACATCCTGCTCCGAGACCAAGGTTTATGTCCTGAAGGCGGCAGAGAAATTTATGAAGTTAAATATAGGTAGTTTTTGTTTCTATAAAAAACAACAGTCCGGAAGGCTGCAGGTCTCTCTTCACTCTCATAAACTGACCTATATCCTTCTATCATGTGCAATATTTGGGTCAATTTTACTGCCTGGGTGCCAACTCTTCCTTTACACCAGCTGCTCAATATGATGATTATTACTCGACTTCTAAACTTCCATAATTCAACCCATTTTTCTACTTAGCTCAGAGTGTGAGAAAGTCATATTTAGGTTACTCAGCTGTCTTGCTTCTTTGACAATTCATTATCACCCCAATAAATATGGCTCCAGTAGACCCAAAGCACAAGACAGAAAGCTGCAGAAAAAGGGAAGAATTAGCCTGGTCTTTACGAGCCAGATGCATCCAGCTTTCCTTGAGGTCTTACAACTGCACCTTTGAATCCCCTCACACTGCTCCCAGTGACCCAGGGAGTTGTAGAAGCAGAGCAAGATTCTCCTGTGAACTGTCTGGGAGCCCTGGGAAAGCGGATGCCTTGTTCTGAGCATCTGCTGGGAGGATGTAGTGAATTATCCATCATTTGTAAAGTGAATAACTCCCAGGACTGGCAGTAACATAGAGAACACATTTTACACTGGAGAACATGCACAGGGTTAGGACAGGCTCTTCTGTGATGAAGGGACAATTAATCCTTTCCTCAGCTGTTCTCTCTCAGGCAAAAATGCAGAAAGGAAAACCTTGTTTCATGGAGGTCGTACCCAAACTGGGATTTTGCTCCAGCTCCTTTTATTAGCGCCTGGCTATCATTGTTCCTGTCTGTCTCCCTCTGAAGACAAAGGTGGGACTTGTACTGCTGGCAAAACGTGCTGCAGATCCCAGGGTTTTCCCTGGCAGAATGACAAGTTTGCCATACCCAGGTCACTGATGGGTGGACAGGAATTACTTCTTCATGCCATGCAGATGCACTTTTTTGTTCATTCACATGTTTGAATAAGCAGTTACAACAGCCATGTGAGCAAGAAAACACCCAGCATTAATGTCTGGCTTAAAAATCAGGTTGGGGGGCTGCTTCCAGAGACAATACTATGACTATGGACATAGGAAGGAGTGCTGGGTGATTCCATCAAAACATGGATTTTGGGCTCTATCAGTTTCCTAACAGTAATGAGATACCTGTTTTATTGCTAAATAACCATGAAAGCTCTGTTTTAAGCTCTGGATCTGTTTGATAACAGGCTGTAGAGCAGGAAACAGTTCAGCTGTCACGTGCACTGCACTCTGTTGTGCTCCAGTTTTCACATGATGAGAACATTTAAACTCCTTTCCTACATTAGCAGGTGTGCCAATAGGCTGCAGCTGATATTTTAATCTGAGGAGTCAGGAAGAAAAGGCTGCACAGCACTGCACTGCAAATTTATTAACTCCCAAAGCCACAGCAGGAGACAGAGAGATGGGAATTAACCACAGCAGATGGAGACATAAAGCTTGGTTAAGTCTCCTTCACCCCCAACAGGCTCCTTTTCTCTTGCCCTCCTCCCTGGTATCTCCTGCAACAAAGCCTGTAACAATCACCAAAAAAGGAAATTCCTGAGCTCATTGCTTAACCAGGCTATAAGATACAACTCTAACTTACACCCAGCAAGAGACTGGAACTGTTTGACTTTGGGGTTGTTTTTCAGACAGCATGAGAAAAACACACATCTATCTATCTATCTATCTATCTATCTATCTATCTATCTATCTATCTATCTATCTATCTATCTATCTATCTATCTAGAGTGCAATACCAGCAAAAAATGAAAGAAATCTGTTGTAGCACAGAAGAAAGCAGTGCTTTTCTAAGAGTGTGCTTGAAAATGGGGTTTATATTTACTGTGCTTGTACAATGTTTGGATTCCAGTTCTGCTAAAATAACAGCATACTGCAATGGCACACACTGTACACACTGCTGCTGAATTAATAGAACTGGAGTGCCTGCTACTGAAACATGCCAATTTGCATAAAATTAGTTATGAAGAAAATGAAAATAAACTTAACCAAAGCTGTAAATTAAGATGTTGAGTCTTTGAGGCAGAGAATATCATGGTACTACTTCACCATCTGCTGAAGGGGTGTCCAAGTTTATTCCCACAAGTTGGAGATGATGTAGGAATTGTGCTTCATTATCAGTTTTAGGTTTGTACTGGATAGTGGCCTTATTTCAATAAAGAGCTGGAATGGAGCAGAAAGCAAACTGTGGAGTGCTACACTTGACATTCCCCATCATTCTTACTTTCTCATTTTGAACCACTGTAAGGAGAAGTGTCAGCAGCTCCCCATGGGCTGGAAAGGGTCATTCATGGGTCTTCTTAGAACCAGCCCTGCCACCAAGAACAAGACTGACCTTATATCCCCTCTGTCTTGGCCACCATACAGAAATTGGCCACATACAGAAAATGAGACAAGGAGATCACAGAGATCAAGCAAAAAACAAGAGCTTGGCTCTCACTGCCTGCTCCTGTTTGAAGTCACAGCATTTTACATCCTTGCTGCATGGTTCACTGCGTGCAAGGCACTAGAGAATCAAGCTCAGCTCCTGTAAAAAGAATGTGAAATCAAAGTCTGGAAAGTCCAATAAAACCAAAGGTGTGTTGGTACCTCCTACTACACTGGTGTTATCTCACACATTTCTGGAGGCAATGATTTTTATTCCTTGCCTGTCTTTCAGAGTATGATGTAACAAAATGGTTTGAAACAAGATAAGAGCTTTCTGTCACAGAAATGGGGAGTACAGTTCCTCACCCTGTGTCACCAACCTCCTCCTTTCCTTCTCCCTGTGCACTCTCCTCTCTCAAAAGCTCTCCCTGATGCTCACACGGCACACAGCACAGCGTGTTTAGTCACTAGAAAAGCTGGAAACTTAACCAAGGAAAACTGCAGCAATGTTTTTATGGGGTTTGGGGCTGCATCAGTTTGCTTTGCAATCCAGTGTCCGATGGTGACGGCACAAGCAGTGACAAGAAAGGCTGCACAGCCAGTACAGGGGCTGAATGAGCAGGGGGTGAAGAAAGGAGAGAGGGATCAGGAATCAGGAGTAGGGTGAAGCAATGAGACCTCCTTTTCCAAAGCAGAAACGTTTTAGTTGCAGCATCCTTCTCTGAATTCAGCGAATTGCTCACAAATGAAAATAAATCAGCCTATTTTGCAGCCAGGCTTGTACTCACTGTAAATTGTAAAGTGTAGTTCAGTTTGGAATATTTAAATATTCAACTCATTGTAAATTGTAAAGTGTAGTTTAATTTGGAACATATGAACATTCAGAAAATCTGTGCATCATTTCAGGTTTTCTCATCAAATAAACCTAACGATTCTGGACCTTCTTTGCATGTTTTTAGAAATAATTAACAGGATCCCAAGTAATTATCATTCGACTGAATTTTTTTTAGTGAATGATCGATCTGGAAGAGTGAATCTGTAAATGACACTGCGTGTGTGGGGATGGGTCCCTGTCACCAAGGCCATTGCTGCCATCTGCTGCAACGGCACAGAAACGGCCAAGAGTCGAAAAATCCTTCCCTGTTGGCCATTCCAGGGAGAAAATCCTGCAGAAGCGACCCAGCAAGCCCAGCTCTACGTGACCCGGTGAAAAACTGAAATCCACGGTGTTAAATTCAACTCCTCCCTGAAGAAAACGTTAAGGAAAGGAACGGAGCCCAACCTTTTGACACAGATTTATGGTCAGATTTAGTGGATTCTGCTGCAGGAAGGCTGCAAAAACTTCCCAGGGGGACTTCAGAGGTCTTTTCCAACCTAATTGATTCTGTGATTTCTGTGATTTCTGTGATTTCTGTGATTCTGTGACTCCCAGCAGCGGGGCCGCCCTGACGCAGCCCCGTTCCGGCTGTTCCAGAGCAGTGAGAGACGCCAGGCTGGTCCCTCCCGCCCCGGCAGCTCCTGCCGCCTCAGCAGCGGCTGTGGCGAGGGAGCCCCGCACTGTGAGGGGCCTCAGAACCCTGAGGGGTCACAGAACACTGAGAGGCCCCAGAACCCTGAGGGGTCACAGAACGCTGAGGGCTCCCGGCAGCCCCAGGACGGGATAGCCCCTCAGAGCCTGCACCCCCATGACGGAAACTGATCCCCACGCCTGGACCCGCCCCCAGCGAGCTGAGTGGAGGAGCGCCTGACTGCTCTGCCCAGTAGCCAATCAGAGCGCGGCACCGCGAGGTCGCGAGCCAATAGGAAGCGAGAGCAGGAGCGGCCGGGCGGAAGCGGCGGCGGTGCTGAGGGAGTGCGGCGGGCGGAGCGGGCAGGTGAGGGTGGGAGGTCGGTGAGGCGTTTGGGCGAGTTCGTGTCTTCCGCCGGGTCGTGGTTCCGGCTTTTCTCTCTCCATCACTTGCGAGCTCCTTCCGCGGGGTTTGGGCCGAGCCCGGCGCAGAGCAAGGTGCCGGATGTGGGCCCTGCCTGGTTTCTCTCGTGGGGCGCGGGTGAAGAGGGGAGGCCGCACGAGGAGCGGCTGAGGTCACTTGTTCTGGTGAGCCTGGAGAAGAGCAGACTGAGAGCCGACCTCACCGCGGGCTGCAGCTTCTCCCCGAGGGGCAGCGCCGATCTCTGCCCTCTGTGACCAGTGACAGGGCCCGGGGGAACGACTGGAACTGTGCCGGGGAGATTCGGTGGATATTAGGAAAAGTTTCCACCAGAAGGTAGTCGGACACCGAACAGGTTCCCCAAGCTCTCTTTGGTCATAACCCGAGGCCTGAAAGAGTTCAAGAAGCTTTTGGGACAAGCTCTCAGGCATGGAGGGGATTGTTGGGGTGTCCTGTGTGAGGCCTGGAGTTGATCCTTATGAATCCCTTCCAGCTCAGGCTATTCTATGATTCTGGGGGGGTTTGCCCACCAGGCCCCATCTAGGGAAGGAGGTCACTCCTCTCCCTTTGGCTGCCCAGTTTATAGGCTGGTCTTTTATATTTGGGGAAATGAGTGTTCTGCGTGCTTCTAGTACAGTTAATCTTGCTATAAGTATACCTTGGTGAAAAGGTGATGTGGATTTGCCAGGAGTTTCCTGTATTCTGCACACGGATTTGTCTCTTCTGGCTCATTTTCTCACATCCACTTCCCATATTTTGTCTTTGTTTATGTCTGTATTCTAACCTGACACAAATTCTTGACATTTGTTTCTTGGGTCATTCCCTAGGTATTTTGTCTGGTAAAAATGGCTGAACCTCAGCAAGTGAGTGCCCTTCCTCCGCCTCCAATGCAATATATCAAAGAATATACTGATGAAAATATCCGTAAAGGCCTGGCTCCAAAGCCACCGCCGCCTGTGAAGGACAGCTACATGATGTTTGGGAATCAGTTCCAGTGTGATGATCTGATCATCCGGCCCCTGGAGAGCCAGGGTATTGAACGGCTGCATCCTATGCAGTTTGATCACAAGAAGGAGTTAAGGAAACTTAATATGTCTATCCTGGTCAACTTTCTGGACCTCTTGGACATCTTGATAAGGAGTCCAGGGAGTATAAAGCGAGAGGAGAAACTGGAAGACTTGAAACTACTTTTTGTCCACGTGCATCACCTTATAAATGAGTATCGGCCTCACCAAGCCAGGGAGACGCTGAGGGTCATGATGGAGGTGCAGAAACGCCAGCGCCTGGAGACGGCTGAGCGGTTTCAGAAGCACCTGGAGCGAGTCGTGGAGATGATCCAGAATTGCCTGGCTTCCCTGCCTGATGATCTGCCTCATGCAGAGGGGGGACTGAGAGTGAACGTGGAGCCCATGGATGCTGATGACGGCAGCAACTGTGCTGGACAGAGCGAAAAGCAGAGGGAGCGTTCTGGTGGCAAGAGAGATCAGGTTTTGGACAAAGATGCAGCAATGTGCAGCATTATTGATGAAATGACATGAAGCAATCACCTGGTTTTGTTAAAGCACCACAGTGAGAGACAGAAGGGATTTTGAGGATACACGTATTTTGTTTTGCTGTTGTACAAGCAGACAAAGCATTTGTTGTGCACCTGTTGGAGGTTGTGAGTGACTGGGCAGATGAAAATGTTTTAATGTTTTGTGACCTGTGTTTTTCTGGTAGAAGTGAAAAAGTCTAGTTTTTTGCTAAATGTATCATGTCAGTTGGTAGGCACAGATTAAAGTTGGCTTTTCCTGTTGTACTTTCATTTGTCACTTCCTGTTTGTTTTGGGTATGCTATTCTATAATTCTGTATGCTCTTGAGTCCAGAAAAAAATTCCTACAGAAATGGTGCTTATTTTTCACACAGACAACACACAGCAACTTAGAAAACAGGCTCACAGAAACTCAGATTACATCAAGGAATTCCTTATGGGCTGTGTTTGAGGTGAAATCTGAAGCAAGTGGGTTAACTGTTGTCATGTAGCTCTCATATCCTTTTATTGTATGACCAGAAAGGCTTTCTTGGGATCCTGGCAGAGCCAGCCTGCCCTGCCTTTCCCATTTTTGCAGAGCAGTTTCAGGATCCTGCTGGTAATTATCAGATTTGTTCCTCTAGCAGCTCCCTGCAGTTTCCTGTTCCTCAGAAAACCACAGGAGCTGAGAGGAAGCCCTTTCTTAAGGAGTTCTGCTTCCAGCTGCAGCATGCAAAAATCACCCTTCATTCCTCTTTCTATCTCTTCTTTCCTTCGAGTGTGTTGCCAGTTTGTCTCTCAGCTCTTGGTTTTCCTGATTTTCACTTAAAAAACCTATCAGTTTGATGCCTCTCTACTCCTATAAGATAGTCATGCAAGACAAGGTTCCAATTCTAGCATCTTCCACATAAATAACTCATAGTACTTTATTTCATCTGTATAAAACACTGTGAGGTAGTTCAGCTGCTTCAGCAAAGAATATTTCTTGGCCCTTGATCACAGGTGCAGTTCTAGCCCCAACAATTAAAAAGGCAAGGTATCCTCGAGGAGAGTGGCCAGGGAACAGCATTTCTCACAAGCTGTATTTCAGCATTTTGTCACAGTGAGCCTTGAGTCAGTTTCCACACTACTCTTCCAACTCTATTGTTTTATGTTATATTGCAAAAACCCAGATGTATAAGGAATTTTTAAATTTGAAAAAAGACTGGCACTCCATTAGGCTCAACTGTGTAACAATTTTCCAAAACTACCAAACTATTGCTGCCAAAAAAAATTTGCCAGAAGATGCTCTGAGTTGCTTCTAAGTATTAGAACCTGAAACTTACGATGAAAAGCTTGAATCCTACAAATCTGTTACTTGGCCAAGCCCTTTCCACTTACTACAGTCTGCTACATACTATGTAATCTTTTATCCAGGCACTGTCTGCTGTGACAAAAGCAGGTGTGGGAAACAGTCTGGGGCAGTGAATGGCTGGTAGTCGTGTCAGCTCAGTGCTGCTGTCAAGTTTCACTTACAGTCATCAAAGAGATCTGGAAAAAACAAGAAGAAGATTCTGTGGTGCTGTGAAGTGTTGTCACCTCTCAGTCAAAGCCCTGGCAGCAGGAACTCAGTGCAGCTTGGCTGCACTGCAGGACACAGCCCAACAGCCCAGCCTCAGCAAAACAATCCAGATTGGACTGAGAGGTGCCCACAGCTCTGTCTGGAGATGATGTGCTAAGAAGGAAACGCAGAAGTACAAAAAGAAGATAATTTTTGGTGAATGAGAAGGGCAAACGGGAGCATTGTTCGTCACCTTCAGCCAGAATGTTGTCTTACATCTGCCTGAACTGGGTTCTCCTGGTGATATTCACAGGTAACTGAGGGGGCAGGAACAGCTGGATGGAGGTGGGTGGAGGTGACATGCACCAGGGATTCTGAGGGTAGCAAAGAGAAATTTTATCTTGCAGCAGGAAGCTGCAAGTTCTCTGGGTTAAAATGGAACTTCATCACAGTGGCTCAATAGAGTTCTAATGGAAAACAAACATGCTGAGGGCATGGTGATTTTAAAGATGCTGCTTCTTCTGCTGGCTGCTCATCTTATTAGTGGGGTTTTTTAGATAATGATGATTTGTGCAGAGGACTTTAAATTATTTCAGAGAAGATGTGAAACAAGGACATTTCACTTTGGCAGGCTTTGTGAAGATGAATGCTTAGGTAGACAGGGAAAAGATCAACTGTGGCTTCTGGTATTTTTAGCCATATGAAATACTACTGGGACAAATGAATAATTTTTCTTTTTTAAATCCTGAGGGAGCAGTCCTAGATTGTTAAGGGCAATAAGAATGAAAACAACAGGTTGCAAAGTGATACTAATAAAGACAGACAGACATTAAAAACTTGGTGGTAAGATAACTTCAGTAGAAAGAAAAGGGATATTAAAGATACTTCATGTAGTTCTTTATAAAACCTTTTTTGATGAGTTTTATTTTGAGCTTCCTTTTCATATTAAATAAGCTGGTTTCAGAGACTGGTTTTTAGTGTGTTGTTGTGGCCAATTCTCTGTGTGCAAGTTTATTTTTAAATGTAATAAGCTAGGAAAATATCTAAGCTGGACTGGGAAAACAGCTTTCTTGCTGTCGTGAATGGGCTACTGGGCATTAGCGTTCACTGTCTTGACCTGAGCAGCGTGACACTGCCTCCTGGAAATGTGACAAACTTATGGGGAAGCTAACAAGTTAGAAACTGTGCAAGACTTAGAAGAGAGAATAAGGTAGTGGAAAAAAAAAAAAGAATATGTATAATATTCCTCAGAAAAGCCCTGGAAAATTTCTTCTGATAAGAATGGGCAAAATCTGCTTTGAAGCAAGAGAAAAGGAAATTCATTCAGTGGTGATCATTCTGATGAAACCTGCAGTTTAGTTAACTGAAAGGGTGGAAGAGTTCCCCACAGTGGTTTTGAGAGAAGTCAATGTCTCACTGTTCCCCTGTGTGTGTGGCTTGGATTAAATGTACACAAAGGAAAAAGTTAAGAGTCAAGGGACTGCACCTGGCTCAAGAGAAGCCACAGAGTCTCTTCACTTCATTGCCTACCTGCAGAGGCTGCAGAAAATGTTCTTTCCTTGGATGTGTCTCTGGCCAGATCATTATCCCTCACTGCACCAGTCCTGCCAGGACACATCTGCTTGTGCAAAATCTGATCCAGCAAAGCCTGCTGTTCTTTGAGAGACAGGAGGTTTCAGGACATGCAAGATGCACAAGAAGTTTCCACTTGCTCCGTTGCCAATAACTGTTTCTCTTTTTGTCCACAGGCCCCACAGTATCGGAATTAGTTGTGATAGGAGAGGTTGGTCAGGACGTCACTGTGCCCTGCCACTACAGTGTGCGGGACAGAAATGGCATCACATCCATGTGCTGGGGTCGGGACAGGTGCCCCAGCTCCAAGTGCTCCCGGCCCATTATCTGGACAGATGGCTGGAGGGTGACAGAGCAGCACAGCAGCAGGTACCAGTTGAAAGGGGACCTGCAGAGCGGGGACGTGTCCCTGACGATCGTGAGCGCCAGGGAAGCAGACTCTGGGATCTATTGCTGCCGTGTGGAGCTCCCAGGCTGGTTCAATGATCAATTAATTAATCACAAAGTTGTGGTAAGGAAAGGTGAGTGCAGAGGAGTGCTCTTGTGAGTACTGTTGTGGTGGATCTGCTCCTGGCTCTGGACTTCAAAGCTTGTGGTGGAAATGATTTCTGCAATCATCCATGAGACTGATCCTGAGGACCTTGCACATCTGCTGTTAGTGGTACCTCAGTTCAGCTGCCTTGGGCAATGTTGTTATCCCACTGCAGCCACTGCAATTAAAAAAGGACATGATGCTTTCGTGGAGTGTTCGTAGAAACACTGAAACATTTGAAAGAAAGGGCAGCATAAAGTATTTATCCAAAATTTTATTGCTGCACCTTTGTCATTGAAAGCTGTGTTTGATTTTCCCTGCTTGATTCTAGATGAAAGCCCAGGAATGCAAAATTGGTATAGGGAAGCTTTTTATCAGTTCTTCCTTTGATTTTTCATTTTTCCCTTGCTTGTGACACTATATAGAACAAGTGGCTGACAAATGTACTTCTGCTTTGCTAGAAAATTTTTATTATGGAAACACTGTCTCTTTCTCACTAAACAAATACCCAATAGGTTAATTATGTGTTGATTTTGTTTTATTTTTTTAACATCAGCAACGATCTCTACTGCAAGTCCTCACACTTACACCTCTGAACAGACCTCAGGTAACTTTTTCTGGGTGTTAACAGCATATACAAGCCATATTGTAAATGGGGAATCTTAGGAAGGAAAAAAAATATGATGATAGATGATAGAAATGTCTTGGCTAAAATTTATTAGATATTACCAAAGATCAGAACTTGGATTTAAATTTTGCTTGATATTATACAGAGTCTAACAGAAGGAACATGTATATTTGGGAGGAAGCTGCTTCCAGATGTGATGCTTAAGTAGATGTTTTAGTGGTGCTGCAAGGTTTGCCTTTATTTGACAGTTGTTTTGGTTTGTTGGGTTTTTTTTGTGGTATAAAATCTAACCTCATCTTCTAGAAATGCATCCCATTGATGGAAAAACACAACTGTTTAATCAGAACTGTTTTACTGGACTAGTTCAAAAGAGCATCCAATTAAGGCTTCTGCCTCCTGTAGCAGTCAGCAGCAGATGATTAAGGAGGATGGTAGAAAAATGACATTAATTTTGTGATACAGTGCCAAATTATTCTTCCACCCTGGTTTAAGGTGTGTCCCAGAGGCTGCCCACGGCCTCTGTGCACATCTAATGATGTGAGGTCCCTCACTGCAGGGAAAGAGACAGTGCTCAGCTATTCCTCACTTGTTTTCTACATTCCCCTCACAAGAGAATAAACTTCTATCATGAACCCATTCAGCTGCATCTTTTCCAGTCTGAAAAAGACAACTTTAATTTCCACTACACAAGAGAAACCTCATGGTGTAGCAATGGATTATTCTCTGGATTCTGAAAAAAAAGAATCAGGGATGCCATTTGTATTTCTTCCTTATCTTGGATGTTTCCAGCTAAGCAGCTCCAAATTAGTGTTACTACAGTTGCATTTCCTTTTTGGAAGGAGAAGTGAAAACTTTCTCAGACAGTTTCTATTCTAGTTGCAAGTAACATTGGTTCCAATCTTAGAACTCAGGGGTTTTCTTATCCCTGTGACCTCCTCTTTAGCTGATGGTGGAACAGTGTTTGAAGTTTTCAGAATACAAGGTAGTGTATGCATGTTCACACAGAGGGAGATTGAAAAAGGCAGGTGGCCATGTGGCTCTGATTTAGAAATACTCCAGAATCTCCAGTGGAAGCTGATGATCCTGTCCTCTTCAAATTAGAGCTTCTGAGATAAGGGTAGCAATTTCAAACATAAAAGCCACCAGCTGGGGTTGGCATAGAGTGAACAGGAGATTTTGTTTTCAGGAGGTTTTTTATGTCATCTGACAACACAGGGAGAAACTGAGAGTGATGATAGATAAGACAGAAATTTGTAGCTTTTAACTTTAAATGTTGCAAACAGCTGTGCTCTGGGAAATTACCTCAAAATGTGCTGCAGGTCCTTATGCAAAAATATCACATTTTGTTCAGTCTGTTTACTGTATAGCTGCCTGAGGCTTTAAAAGTATCACCTGCTTTCTGTGACTCTGCATCATGTGCTGCTTCAAGGCCTTGAGCTTCATCAGTTTTCAACTGATAACCTAAGTTTGCTTGATGCATCATTTTTTGCTTCAAGGCCAGGTTGGATGGGGCATTGAGAAACCAGGTGTAGTGGAAGACGTGGAAGAAGTGGATCCCACAGCAGGGGATTGCAATGATATGGTCTTTAAGATCCCTTTTAACACAATCTGTTTTATGATCCTATGATCACTGCTTCTTGGCTCCAGAACTGACTGGTAACTCCTTCCCAGTGCTGAGATAACAGCAAGAGCCAAGTATTTCTAAAGAAAGAGTTCAAAGCTCTGAAAAGAACAGCAGAAACTTCAATATTCAGAGTTTTGTGCTGCCCTCTGAAGGCACCAACTTCTTATGATATGCAGAGCCCAGTTCACTGTCTTCTGATACACACAGAAGTTTGGGGTCCCAAGTCAGGAGTACAAATTCTTCTCTCGAGGCAGAGCAGTTCTCTGTGCAAGTGATGTGTTTGTCTTGCCTTTGCTCAGCTCCTGACAGCACCAGTGAATCCTCCTTTACTACCACAAGGACCTGGCCATCGGTTTCTGCTTCAGAAGTTCCTCAGACTGTAAGCATCAACCTTGCTGTAGCACACCTAGACAGAGTGGATGGGCCTGAGAGGTTACTGGGTCATCCCTACAGGTCACTTCCACTGCTTTTGTCTGATTGCAACAGAGTATTGTTTTGTAGTCTGTGTTTTTAGTGGTTATAAAGACTGCTTATGTGCTCATTATGAGAGAGGGGGGGAAAAAGACCCTGCTTAGCATGCATAAAGTACTTCCCTCTTGAGGAGGAAGAGCTTTAGCAACATCTGTATTTCCTTTCAGGCCTCTACTCCCTGCTCAGGACTCTCAGACTGCTTGGATGGGACTACAAACCTGCAGGTATGGTAGGATGTAGGCAAGAGTGGAACTTGGGCCACCTGAGAGCACAGTGGGGGTCAAACAGGCAGCTCTGTGTGTCCTGCTGAGTCCTGCAGTGACATCAGGAGACATCTTAACTCATTAAAAAAATTCACCAAATATCATTAAACCTGAATAAATGGCATTTGTTATAACTTCAGGTCTCCTGAAAATCTCAAAGACTGTGTTTAACAGCACGGTTCACACAATTGTTGTGGAGATTCTGCTTGAAACTGGACCTGTTTCTCAAATTAAGCTTTTGGTCTCAGGTGTACTTTTCCTGCAGAGTTGTAAAAGACACAGAAGTTCTTTGGGTATTGCATGGACTTGTTGCTGTCAGTTCCACTAATGCTCCTTGGCTTGTGTTTGACAGAACACGTCTGTATCGCTGCCCAGTCAGCAGCACCCAGAACGTGGGCTGTACATTGGGGTTGGCTCGTGTGCAGCACTTCTGCTCATCCTGATTTTGGCTCTGTTCCTCACTAAACGTAAGTACTTCTCATAGGCAGTTACTCAAGGATTGCTCAGGTTTGTGCAGTCACAGCTGTGGCTGATGCCACGTCTCCCACTTCAGAGCAGGGAGCTGAGATCCCTGGAAACCTCTGAGCTGTGGCTGCTCACAATGGGAATTTCCTATCCTGAAAACATTTGAAGTTCCCTTATTTAGTTTTTTACACTTTAATTTATCTTGGAACCCACTACTTTTCTTCTAATTGTTTAAACAAAATGATTTGTTTAAATTATTGTTTTTTTCTTTATTTTCATTATGGATGGTCCTTAGAATATTTTTACAACACAAAGAAGATGGGTGGTTCTGCAGGGTAAGTTTTCTGTTCCTGCTTTTGCTAATAGGACAAGTGAGGTTGCAGAAAAATAAATGTCAGTGTGCTGACCATTCCATCACATACTTGGGCTTTATTTTTTAACCTCAAGTTAACAGAAAAGAAATATAAAAGAAACTAACAACTCCTTCTACTTCTTGTTACTTAATAAGCAAAAGTAAATGTCACTGTCATAGCTTAGCATGTCATAGCATTAGGGAGCTTGCTAATCTCAGGTGTGAATTGTCTCATAAGTGGAAAGATGATTCATCATCAGTCATGATCACATGTTTAAGCGTATTTTGCATTTTCTAGTGAGCTGGTTGATCTGTTCCTATGTGGTTTTATTGTCTGTTTAACACCATGGTTTTTACTCTTTTGTGCAGCTTTGTTGTATTTCAGAGGCCACAAGGTGTGGGGAGCCATACTGCCCTGGAAGATGAGAGTCATGCAGAGGAAAATGTTTATATCATGGACTAAGGACTGGATGCATGGCTGCCTTTGTCATTGCTGGGACAGTAAAAAGTTTGCAAAATGTTGGCTGCTCCCTCTGTTCAGCAGCTGAACGTGACTGCACTACTGAAGCATTATTCACATCCTAATAATAAAACAAATAAAAGCTACTCTTTTAATTAAAATCTTTTTCAGCCTGTTCCAGAGACAGAAACCAAAACTGGCATTAGTGGAACTTCCATTTCCTAAAGAAAGTTATGATTGTATTTATTATCTGCTTCGAATTCTCGCTTCCTTGCTGGAAAAAAAAAAAAAAAGAGGAAGTGCCAGAAGGGCACAATTGTGTTCACTGTGGATTCTATCTGCCACCTTCCACAGAGTCTGTGCCATCAGAGGGCAGAAGCAATCTCAGAGCTGTGTGACAAAGATGTCACAGGGCCAATCTTGGTATTATTAGTAATTTAATACACACTGAGTTGTATTTCCATTGAAATCAGGGATGGCCTGTTCTGGTAACAGCTCAGTAATGCAATATACTAATGCCTGTCCACCTGGATTTAAATCTGGAGGAGCTATGGCTGCTCAGCCCCGAGGGGATATCCTTGAAGCCTACAGCATCAGCACATCAGTGGACAGAACAGTCACAGCTTGTGTGCAGAGAATTATGATTAAGTGTGATGTTTTTTGGCAAAGTACATCACTGTTTTTCTGTGGTTTTCTCCTCGGGCATATCTTTACCCTGAGAAGCCCTTGGGGTGGAAAATCTGAGCAACCTTCCCACCTACCTTTTTAAAAATAATGAAATTCTTTTCTTAGCTTGCAGAGAAATCATGGGCATTCCACAAAATATTGGCTGGAAGTTGGCCTTGCCTTCACACATCTCTAGATATCAACTCTTAATTCTTAAGAATGTTGAATTTGTTTGATGGATTTTACCTCATAAATGGGAAATATCTGTGGCCAAGTGCCTTTCCTCTATTGCTCCTCAGTTAGTGATGTGCCTCAGCTTTTATTCTCTGCAAAACTAAACTTTGATTTACTTCAAATAAATGGAGTCAGTCCTGTGAGTATGAGTTGCTGAGGGAGAGACACAACACACCCAAATCATCTGTAAATGGAAGAATAATTGTCCTCAGTTGTTTTTAAGAACACATTTTAAACAGAGGCTGGAGAAAGAGCTGAAAAGCAGCACAGGCAGGAGAGACCCCAACTCTTACCAAATTTTGGTCAAATCATTGCTGCCACAGGAAAAACAGATGCACCACAAACTTTCTACCACTGAGGTAATTTTAAACTCCAAAACGATTTCAACAATGCACTGAGGCATAAAGGCACAATAATAAAATCAGTGAGTATTTATGTTAGCAGCTGGGATAGGATCTGGTTGTGCTTTAGGGGGAGCTGGGGTCAGTGGAGAAGTTGTCCCTCCTTGTCCCAGCTGGTGGAGGTGGGAGGGCTCGGGCTGGCTGGGGAGGGCAGTGGTTACCCCAGGGGTCACACCTGGCTCAGGTGAGGTCTTGCAGATGAGTGTTCATGCAAAGACTCACAAAGGAGGGAAATGTTGGAGGTTTTTCTCACAAGCGGGACAGGACTGCTGGGTGATGTGTCACAACCTTTTGTTTTGGGCACCAAACTTGTGCCACAGGAGATGGCACAAGCTCATGTCTGCCATGAGCAGCTGATCTCTTTGTTATAGAACATTTTAAAAGTTTTTCAGCCAATGGCATTTGCTAAAGCTCACAGACAATTGTTCTATTCAATCACTAAAGGTATACGTACTCCTTCTTCAAACAATGCTTGTTTGTTTGCTTTCTGTTTACAGTACATAATACTCTATTATTAAGCTTATATTATTAACCTTCTATTATCTTGGTAAGCATATTTTTCTGCAGTCTTAAGTTCTATCTTGACCAAGCCTAAAACCTCAACTATTGTTTAATGTCCTTGCATATTGTATTATTGTATCTTCTTTACTTTCAGGCTTTGCAGCTGCAGCTAGCTGTAAGTTCTCTGTTTTTTCTTTTCTGAGGCCTATTTTCACAGCTTCTGAAAGTCTTCTTACTTTCACTGTTTTACACAGGAAAGGTTCATCCTGCTAAGAAAGGAAGCAATGGAAAACAAACTGGGACAGGTGACCTTGGGGTGCTTTGTATTTTCACTGGTGATCTCTGTTCTTCTGGGATCTCTGTTGCAGCAGGCTGAAAAGGCTGAAATTGAAGGTGAATTCATGGCTGACTGAAGAGTAGGAACACAGAAATTGGGTGATCACTGATCCCAGGGACAGGAAAAGTGATGGACAAAACCAGCTCTGCCATTTTCTGTCTTCACATTGTGTGTAGCTTTGTGGAAGAAGGTACTGAAACCAGAAAGGACCTGCTGGCATCAGACTGTATTTTTGCATTTGACTATTAATAACAATTACTAACCCAAAGTCTCTGCCCCTGCTGCAGATGTTGCTTTCCTTCTGCCCAGCTGAGCATGTTGCTGCTGCAGGCTCCAGCCCATGAGAGGAGCTGGAGGAAGTCTGATCTGGTCTCTGGACTGGCTCTCAGGAAACATCTTCTGCAATTTCTGCTTTCTGCAATTTTATGTAATCAGCCTCTACTGGGGTCAGAATTAGACATGTGTGGGATCTCCAAAATCATCTGATTTCAACTTCCTATGCTCTTATGGAGTTTGTGGGCCCGCCTTAAGACTCCTAATCATAAAAGATGCTTGTCTGTAAGGACTTTTAAATTAATATTAAAGACTAATTCAGGCTAATCCTTGCTGGTTTTAATGTAATTTTTTTTCATTAAAAAAAAGTTTTTAATGTAAAATAAACTTCTAAAGTATCCGATAACCAAAATCTTGAATCAAGCAAAATCTTTCTGCTTTGCAACTGCTTGGTAAACAGACTTTACAAAGGTTGTGTGGAGCAAGAGCTTTGCCTTGGGCATGCAGTGAAATACACATCCACAAAGGCAGAAGCTCCCTGGGCCTCTCATTACCTGCACTCGTGTCAGTGAATCTTGGAACTGGCATTTCAAACTGAGCCTGAGAGACAAGCAGGTGGCACTTGGAACCCATTCAGCCATCAGGAGATTGTCTGGCAGCACATTGAGCTGATGAGGCTGATGGGCTGAAAACTCTCTTTTTTGAGACACCTCTGCCTTTCCTACGTGCAGGAAGCCACTAGATAGCAGTACAGAGGCAGAGAGTGACCCATGTGTCTGTGGTTCTTCCCTGCACACTTGGATTTTGGATGGTCTTTTCCAGTACACTCTGCTGCTGTTGGCCCAGCCTTGCTATAAAAACAAAGCTGATGGGATGCTGTGCTCATCCTGTGCCTTTCCTGGTTGCCTGTGACATACTGTCCAGTCCTGTCTGGACAAGCTTCATGGAAATTTGTAGCTGAATAATGACCCAAGTTTGTGCCTCAGGTGAGATTCAGCTGCTCCCTGCACTGGCATCAGCTGAACATCAGCTCACAGCCACTGCTGGGTGGTGAGTAATGGGAGAAACTGTGATCATTGAAGGGAAAAAATCTCCAGGATATTGGATGCCTTGGGTTTCATTAGTTCTGTTCACAGAGCAGCTGTGCCATTGTATGAACTGTACCTGGTAGAATATTGGTATTTTACTCATTGCCTTTACTGCTAAAATTTTATTTGCTTTTTTCAGTGCTAGCAAGCAGAAGGGTGATATTTTCATGGGCTTGACTATCATGATAAGCCCAAAATCTCATTACTAAAAGTGTAATGCCTGGTTAAAAGCCCATCATTTTATCATTTGAGCTTGGAATTGCACTCCAGTTTGCACTGTGCTACATTTATTTGCACAGAATTTTGTCTATCTGCAATTCTTCATTCCTGACCTTACTGCCCTGAATTACTTTTGCTTTATTACTCAGCTGTTTCAGAGAAGAACTTCCAGACAACTTATTTGTCAATTGGTCAGAAAGAAATAAAACAGTCAGAAGGAGTGAAACATATTTCTTGAAGATGATGTTGCATTTCTTTGGGAAGGATGTGGTTTTGGCAACAAAACATTTGCAACTTCCTCCAAGGCTATCTTTGCAAACAGAAAATACGAATTTGGGGAAAGAGAGGGGTCTTCAAGCAGAAGGCAGAAGCATGGGAAATAAGGGATTAGGCAAATGTAAGTGAAGAGAAAGTCTGAGGGGAGATTGTGCCAAATATTTAGGGGTGCAAAAGCACAGAATTTGTTCTCAGGACCCTGGAACAGAAGTGGGCCTTTAAAGTTCCAGGCAATGGCAAAGCAAATAGAATATTGAAATTTCTGGTGATAATACCATACTGAGTGTCTTGGAAGAGGAAAGGTGAGAAGGGCAGCCTGTTCCCAGGGTTTACTGCCCTCTTGCTAAACACTCCCCAATGTCCAGTGTAAACCCCCCTGGTGAGCTTGGAATCATCCCCACGTGTCCTGTCAGTGGATACCAGGGAGGAGAGATCAGCACTTCCCTGTCCATGTCCCCTCCTCAGGAAGCTGCAGAGAGCTCTGAGCTCCTCTCAGCCCCCTTTTCTCCAGCCCTGGATCCTCAGCTGCTCCTTGATGTTCATTCCAGCCCTTGCCACCTGCTCAGTTGGCCCCATCTGGGTACATTTATGTACCTGAATGTCCTTAAGTGGTGCAGACAGAGCTCCAAGTGGGGCTGCAGCAGCGCTGAACACAGTGGGAGATCCCCTCTTTGGCCAGTTCCTATCCGGAAGCGTCGGAAAGAAACGCAGCGTGTAAAATCTGGAAATGGAGAAATGAGACTTCAGTGGGACTCACTCAGTGCCTCTGGAAAGGAAAAGATCTGGTTTTCTCTTCTTCCACTCGCTGCCCTGGTGTCTCCATCAGCCAGAATGTCCCATTCTGTGCTGTTTCACTGGATGATGATACAGATCTTTATAGGTGAGTCTTAACCTGGTTTTTGTGTGTTTGCTCAGGAAACTAACTTTTCTTTTTTTCAAATGAAAACCAGCAACACTTGTTTTGTGAAAACTGAACAGCGAAAAAGATCATAATTGTATATAGAACTTTAAAAATTTTCTTTATTTACTGAGTTAATACTGCTTGGTTTGTGTTTTTTTCACTTTTAAAAATTTTTGCAGTTTCTTCTGTGTTAGTGCCCTTGTTCTCTTCCCTTGCAGAGCTCCTGAAGGATGAGAATGGCTTTTTGTTACGTGCTTTTAACTCAGCTCCATGCTGAGAATGTGTTGTCTTGAGGTTCAATAGTGAGTTAAGTGCTTCTTTTCTGTTTATAGTCATATCCTCTGCAATCTCATCAGCAGAGAAGCTTCAGTAAGGAAAAAAAAAAGAAAGGATTGATAGGGCAAAGATTCCAAATATCTTCTGTGAAGTAGGAAAATTATTCCAGGAATAGATCAAGGGGGGAAAAAATCTTATCAAACATTTGTCTTTGCTGGAGGATGAACGTTTTTGTCCATCCACTGACCACTTTATGGGAGAGAAGACAACTACAAGAGCAACTATTGGAATTACTGCTTATTGCCAACTGCCTCTGAGGGTGGGTTTGAGAGAGACTGTACACAAATATGAATATACCTGTATGATCTAACCAATTATGAATACCTATTTCTATTTTGGATGGGATACTAAACATCTGGAGTCCATTTCTCTCTCACTGATGAAAGACTTTGAGTGGCAAACCTAACAGACTCCAGTGGGAACACCCAGGCAAAACCCTGGGTCAAATCTGGATGCCTGGAAAATCAGGGCCTTGGAGAAGGGCAGGATTCCCTTCACAGCAAGAGCAGGGTTTCAGGAAGCTCTTCATTTTAAAGACCTGTTAATTCCCTCCTATTTACTATTTCCTTTGGAAAATGTATCTGTAGAAGAGGCTGCTCCTGAGAAGTAAGTTATTTATTCCTTGCAGAGGTTCATGCTGCTGATTCCAGGCTGCTGCAGCATTGAAGCTCTCCTCGCCAGCCTGCAGTGCAGGCAGATGTTGGCAACATTAGCTTCACACAAAGTGAAAGAGGATTTGAAACTGCAAAACCTGTAACTTTCTAGCAGGACTACTAGAGGGAAACTTCATTCAAGACACTCTGATGCCTTGTGTCTTTCCTCTTCTTCTTCTAAATTATTTACTGATTTATTTACTAAGTTTAGGGCTCTCTTTCTCTCAAAGAGAAGAGCAGGCAAATTTTCATTTTTTAAAGGGTTGCTTAACAAGGCTATTTTTGTGCTGTGCAGAACTGGGCTGAAATAGCAGAAGATGAACCCATTTCTTCTCAAGAAGCAGCAACCTGAATTCTATCAACAGTTTTAGCTGGTTTTGCACACATCTTTGTTGGGGTGACTTGAAAATACGTGTTAACCTGCTCATGACTAACCCCTTGCTCCCACATAAATACTTTCAAGATTTCAATACTGCATGTTCTGTCCTCATAGAGAGAGGCTGTTTTCTCTGTTTTGCTGTTTCAAGGCAAGCGAACCTTCCCTTTCCAGGGGCCAAAGCCACCATCTCACAAAGCCTTATCCTGTATTCAGGAACTCAGTTTCTGGCATATCCTGCCTTCATTTCACTGCAGAAGCTCCTGCCTTTCAGGATGTATTGCCCGTTGTTTTGTCTGCCTCTATTCTTTCAGCATTTGGAGCAGTGGAAACCTGAATGGGTTGGCTTCTCTTGCCAGTGGGATAAGCAATAATGGATCTGAAATGTCATCCCAATAACAAGTCATGAGGCAGCCTGCCACAGACTGAAGCCTCACCTAGGGAATAGTCCATTAAAGAGAAAACAAAAGAGACATGGACACAGTTGGAAGCATCTGTTTGCTATCTGGGAGTGGTGCCAAAAAGGAAAGGCATTCAAACAGCTGGCAAAATAGAAATGTTTGGCAAACCAGGGCTGGAGCTGGTGATAATAGCAGTGGCAGCAAGTCCTCTTTGGGGTGAGCAAGCTGGCCATGAGGTATCAGATCTGCAGGGTTGGAGGACAGGTCTGGTTGCTGCCCAGGTCCCTCAGTTCCTGCTCCACAGTGTGTAAATGATAACATGGGGACAAAAGAAAGGTAGGAAGACTGACACAGACCAGGTGAATGTGAACCAGGAAAGATTTATTCCTGTCTGGGAACTGTTTTTGTATAGTGACTTTTGTGAAGAAGAAATCTCTTTTAAGGCAATCTGGGAAATCATAAACAGTTAAGAGGGAATATAGCAAAGATTCAGAGCAGATGCCAAGATGGACATTGGCTGTAAACACCAACTAAAGCTGGTCAGTAAGAGTAAGAGGACAAGGGAAGCGTGTATGTTCTCTTTTTAACATCAATATGACACCAACAACTAAAGCTTCTGTGTAGAGTTCCACAAGGTAAGTGGGATGAGTTTGGCAGGGCTTGCTCAGTGCACGTTCTGAGAACAGGTTCCTACAGACAGATCCCACTGCTCTGCCAGCTTAATTAGGCACTAATTTCACACATGAAAAGGTATTTTGGACCCTGCTTTTGAGACAGTAGTGAAAGGCAACTGTGACAGCATTTCCTTTTTGAAGGAGGTGATGGTGGGCTGGGAAAACCAGGTGTTTTTCACAACAGGGTTCTGAACAACTCTCAAACAGCCTCCCAGGAGAGGAGATGGGACGGGAGCAGAGTTTTCAAATTCCATTTGCAGAGGTCCCACCTGTGCTCGGGCTGTCAGCGACAGACCCCAGCTTTGCTCACCACATGTCTGATGCATTTTGTGAGCCTCCCTCCAGCAGCTGGCCAGGACCAGAGCAAGGAGCAAAGCAAAGAGAGCTGTTGTCTGTAGTGCCTCAGGCCACCAGCTGCCACAGGCTTCAGGAGAAGCCGTGGGATCAGCAGCTGCGGCCTGCCTGCGGGCAGGAGCGTTTCTTCTCACTCCCTGTGTTGTGTGGGCAGAGTCACCATCAGAGACACTCTCAGCTCTCCTCATTCTCCCCTGCAGCACACACGGTGTCTGAAGCAGTTGTGAGAGGAACAACAGGACAACCTGTGACACTGCCCTGCTCCTACCTGACGCAGCGCTCAGGCATCTCCGACGTGTGCTGGGGCAGAGGCCCCTGCCCCAATTCAAAGTGCAGAAACAAAATTTTGCACACAGCTGGCAGTAAGGTGACGTTCAGAGTGTCGCAGAGGTACAACCTGCACGGCCACGTGTCCTCTGGGGACGTGTCCCTCACCATCGGGGCGGTGAAGGCGGAGGATGCGGGCATTTACTGCTGCCGTGTGGAGATCCCCGGCCTGTTCAACGACATCAAGCGGAACATACGGCTGGAGGTGGCCAGAGGTGGGTCTGGGCACCTTGGGGAGGTCCCCAGCACGGAGAAACCACTCCCTGGGTACTGAAAATTGGGGTCTATGTGCAATTTTCCGGTTTGTTTTGGCCAAAGGTGTTTTTCCCAAATTACGTATTTTTCAAGGGAGATCCGCAACCGGTTGCCAATTTGAGTCACAGTCAATGTGCGGTTTAGATTAAAAAAACCCCTAATTTTACCCTTTTTTTACCTTTCAAATGAATATTTCATTTCTCATTGTGTAGCTCTGCTTGACTTTTTAAAAGATGATAGAATTAAAAAGGGATTTATAATTTAAAGAGCCCTTGGAATGAAATTCAGTTTCTCATTTGGTGTTCACCCCAAAACTGAAAAAACTTTTGTTTCATTCATGTCATAAGGAGACACATTAGGATGACCCACCCTTAAGGGTGCTTCCTTCCCCTTAAGGGTGGGTCCTCAACATCCACATATTTGGAAGTTTTGCCTCAGAGTCTTGAAGGTCTTCTTCCCCTTCCTATTATTTTTCTGAGCTGCAGGATAAAGCAAGGTCTCGCACAGAAAAGAAAGAGATGATATCCACCCTCCACAAAGCAGAAAGATAATTTTTCTCTGGCTTTCACAGAGTGCAATTGGTGTTCACAGCACATTTATTTGTCTTTTTTAAGCAATACAACAGGAGAGAGGGTGAAAAACACTGCAATTGCTTGTCTGCCTCTGAGGCTGAGGGCAACACTCCATGAAAGAAGTACCAGTTGCAGAGATTAGCAAGAAGATTGTAGCTGAAAAACCAAGCTGTTTTATTTACTGTATTTTTATGAGGATATTGAAAAGAAAAATAACAAAGTTTTCAAGCTTTGGGGTTTTACCGCACAAGGTTCTGACCCTTACAGTTCTACAAGAGGGTTAAGGAGGGGGTGTTCGAGACTGGTAAAAG
The DNA here is from genome assembly GCF_001522545.3 of Parus major. Taxonomy (NCBI): domain Eukaryota; kingdom Metazoa; phylum Chordata; class Aves; order Passeriformes; family Paridae; genus Parus; species Parus major. The sequence continues at coordinate 4,604,550 of NC_031782.1, forward strand.
AAAAGCAAATCTGTAAATCTGTATATTTCTCTGATTGCTTGTGCTTTCAGCTAATTAAAATAGCTTTATGCATAGTAACTCTCCCACCTTCATTGTTAGCATTTTAGCAGCCAAATAATTTTTATTCATTTCTGCATTGGCTTCCCTCAGGGTTGGTTGTGAATGCTCTGACCGTGCTTTTCCCTTGGCTGTGTTTTTTCCATGCAGCCCCTCCGGTGACCACCACAACCACCACCACCACAAAAGCTCCTGTTTTCTCCAAATATATTACAGAAACAACTTTTGTTCCTCAAGCAACCTCTGATCTCCAGCCAATACCAGAGACTTCAGTCTGGCTGACAAACAGCATCCTTCTACCAGAAACCACAGCCCCCGAGTCTCCAACAGTGACTACAGGGGAGATCTCTTCTCCCTCAACAGTTGCTAGCACAGAAAATGACATTTTTCCTGTAACTATGGTGGAAACGAGTGCTCCCCCAGATTTTCCAACTACTTCCCAAGCAGCTGATGTGATGACTGAAGATGTCATGATCTGCTCCACACTCCCTGGAAGAACAGAGGGTAATCAGCACCAATCCTTTCCTTTTTCTGTGTAGCAGAGATAGTCTGTGCTAGTCTGGCTGGCCCCACAGACACTCTTCAAATACTTATATTTATACCTGGGAAGTTCTCTCTGAAATGCCTGTGGGTGTGTTTCAGGGGGTTTAGGCAAACACAGATCAGATGTTGTAGATGATGCTAAATTGGGGTGAACAGCCAAGGCAGCAGAGGGTCAGGCTTCTTGCAGAGGAGCTTTAACATGGAGAAATAATGTGCCAGAAACCTCATTAAATACAACAGAAATAAATGCAAAGCCCAGCACCTGAGACGGAGTACCAGAGATTCACTTAACTGTGCACTAATTTTTTTCTTGATTTGGGAAAGACAATTGAAATTGCCTGGTAAAAAGATTAGTTTAGAGTATGTTCTGCTTGAAAAATAGTGAGAATTCAAAACATGTTTAAAATTGAGTATTTACATTCTCATCTCGTATGAAGGCTGCTGCTGTTGTTAGTGATCAGGGTGACCTGTTATCAAACCATTTGTAGGTTGCTACTTTATCCACATTACTGGCTTAATATCCACAGATTGATGTCTGCACAAGTTTGAATGCTGTGTGGAGACCCTTCTAATTAGTGATTTTTATAAGCTTTACTTTTAATTTTGTTTCAGTGACTTCTGAACTCCCAGGTACACTTCCAGCTTCAGTCATTACTGAACTCCCAGGTACACTTCCAGCTTCAGTGATTACTGAATTCCCAGGTACACTTCCAGCTNTCCCAGGTACACTTCCAGCTTCAGTGATTACTGAATTCCCAGGTACACTTCCAGCTGCAGAGGAAACCACCAGCTTTGTCATGATGGAAGAGATGTCAGTCATGGGTGAGTAGGATAACATTACAAGGTCAGGAGTTGCTTGCTCAGAGAAATTAAAAAGTTGGCAGAAACAGGAGTGTTGAGTGTTCTTAAGAGTGCACCAAACCTGTACTGATAGTTATTCATTGCAGCTGGCATTGCGAAGTATCCAGGATTGACACAGAAAGAGTTTGAAATCAGAATGTAACAACAGCCAAGAAAAACATGTTTTTATACCTCCAAAGGAAGTTGATTTTGAATAACTCATGACTGTCATGTATCTCAGAGCTGAGAGAAGTCAAAAACTGAATTTTTCAACATCACTGAATTCTCAGATATCTGATTTGTCATCACTATGAGCTCACTTAGAATGGATATTAAGAAAAAACACTTCTTTGTGAGGCTGGTGAGGCCCTGGCACAGGCTGCCCAGAGAAGCTCTGGCTGTCCCATCTCTGGAAGTGTTCAAAGAAAAGTTGGATGGGGCTTGGAGCAACCTGGGACAGTGAAGCTCTCTCTGGGTTTTCCTGTTTCTTGATGAAGGCTGATATTTTCCACGGCTTCCTCAGCCACCACTTGTGGTGGAAACTGATCCTTCTCCTTTGGTTGCAAGGTGCTTTTGCCCTTCTCATTCCCTGAGAGTTCATTTCTCCTTGACTGAAGTAGTGAAAGCCGCTGCAGCCCTCACTCCTTCAGGTGACTGTGCCAGAAATAATTTCAATCTTTTTCATTTTCAGAGGTTTCAGCAAATTCAGATGGCAGTGCTGGGAAACATGAAGATAGACGGGATAAGGTAAAACCTGCTGTAATTTCAAGAGTGTTTGGTTAGAAATCAGTCACTACAGCAGGACATGCTAGTGATTTTCAGTGTATTCATACTACAGAAACTGCTTTTGCAAACAGGGGCTTGAAGTTTTATTTAGAAGCTCAGGTACCACCTGTTCCTGTTTTCAGTGGATAGAGCCAAAGCCTGAGCATTCCATCTGACTTGGACACTTCAGAAAAAACTCATCCCCTAGCATTCCTGTGAGAGAGAGGAGGTAACATCCTGAGGGTGTGAGCAGGCAAAATGCAAAGCTAGGAGGGCATTACACCTCCCTGTCTCTAAGAGAAGGATGGGGGTGACTGAGGTCCTACTTCTACTTTGAACACCTCATGGAGAAGTTCATGTTAAATGGGATTAATCTGGTCTCAGTACTTCAGAATAAGGTTTATTAAGTACTGAACAGGTAAATTAAGTTGTTTATCATGATCAGCTAGATGTGTCTTCTCAACATTTTATACAGGCAAGTTCAGAACAGCATTTCTAACTGCAGCCCAGTGCTCTGAGCCACCAGTGCAGCCCCTCCTGTGCAAGTAGCTCTAAGACAAACCTGCTCCCAAAGCCTTTTCAGTTTCCTTCTTCTCCCTTCCAGTTTCCCAGCTCTGCCATTCTCATTGCCTGTGTCATAGGGGGGTCAAGCCTTCTCATACTGATGATCTCCTTGGTTTGGAAACGTAAGTATCCTTCAGCTAAATGATTCTAATGCTGGCCTGATGCACGTGTCCTCCTGAGTCCCTGGCTGTTCTGGGAACTCTGCCATGGCCCTGGTGACAGTGCTGTGTTTGTTTTGTGGGAGTTGCTGTCCTTACTCCAGGACTGTGGCACCATCAGGGTGCCAGGGAGGATGAGTTGGTGAGGATGCAGCAGGAGACAGGCTGTGCAAGGAATCTGTTCCCTCACTGGTTGCAGGGCTGGCTCATCCTGTCTTTTTATACTTAAGTGGCCCCATAGTTTCCTGGAAATGCTCCCAAAAGACACTGGTGTAACTGAAATCAGGATGGGATCCTTTCTTTCCTGCTTAGCCCACAGAAACTTTGCAACTTGTTGTCATTGCTTCTGAGCTCATTTGACAGATACATTAGAATTATAGATTTTGTTTTGCCATTGTAACATTAATATTATTTTGCTTCCAGGTAAACAGGCAAAGAAGTTTATAATAAAAAGGTAATCCATTTTGTAATTTCCTATTAAAAGTTCCAGTGTAATTTTTCTTAGAGACAGGAAGGTATTGGCCACTGATTGTAATGGGTGCAGTATTGGCTCGTGGTGCTGATTACCAAAGTTGTATTTGGAGGAAACTTCAGGTAACTTCACTCCAGAAATTCAATAATGGTTCCTGGATGGTGCTTCCACGTAGGAATGAACAGAAACCCAGAGCATTGGAGAAATTAAGGAACTGTTACTGCAGTGTAGTGACTGCAGCTTAAGGAAGTGCTTGATCTGCATTTATTTTTGATAGAGTACCAGGACATGATACCTTGTGCAAATGTAATTGATAAGTTCATACCCTCTGGCTTATCTTGAAAAAAATTAACCTCCATGGACAAACCACAGGGGAATCCAGTGAAGTAGCACCCCTTTTCCAAAGACCAATAATTTTTCAATGGTAGCTGGTCCTTCACTGCTTGCTCTACCTGGGAGACAGGGACTGGGGAGAGACTTTTCTGAATCCCATGGTGGTTACCCTACAGCTGCCTTTACAGGGTTTAAAAAACCCTTTCCTATCCATGAGAAGAATGCAAGCCAGGTAAATACCTCCCTGGTGTAAAAAGCAGGAGTCACTTCATTGCAGTCATTGGACTCAATAGCTTCAGGTTTTCTCTTTCATGGGAATTTGCTGGTGTTACAAATGAAAAATAATGCTTTAAAGCAGTAATGTCCTTTTGCCCCATCCATAGTGATCTGTGCTTCTCACTGCAGTGTTGGACCACCAGAAGAGACTGGCAAAGTTTTCAGTGGTGCTGAAGGAGAAAACAACATTTTTTCCCTGTGAAGAGCTCCTACATCATCTGCAGATGCCATGGGAAATAAAAAGGGCCTGCTCCATGCTGTACTGAGAGATACTTGTGAGCCCTCAAAATATCAGTGGGTATAAAACAAAGGCCAAAGCTTCAACTATGAAAATTTAAAATCTTTGTGCAAATTTTCCCATGTCACCCTTAAAACTCATTGCATAAAGAAGCTTATTTGAGAAGGGGCTTTATGCATTATTCATGGATGCTTCTGGCATCTGCCTTCTTACTAACACCATGTTGCACAATTGAATTCATTTTTCTCTATTTTTACTAATGCTCTTCCTTGAATACAACTTGTACTGTGAGGAACAGCAGAGATCACATGGAAGGCTGCCTATCTTCAAATTCCCATAAAGAAAGAAAAGGAATCATAAAATACAGTTTTTAATGCTTTTATGTAATCAACAGAAAAATTAGGCTACAAGAATGCTGTGAGTTTAAATAAAAATTGCAGATTATTTAAGGGGTATCACTACTGCCTGTGATTCAGCATATTTGAATAACCCTTGGAGAATATATTAATAAACTTTGTAATTTGTCGCTGGCAATTGGACTATTTATGCCATTTCCTGAGGCATTTCAACAGGAGTTAGTTATTTCCCAGGTGTGGAAATGACTGGTGTGCTGTCTCAGCTCTCCAAAGAAATACTGCAGCATTTCCAGAGGTGGGAAAACACCCAAAAGACCAACCTGGAGGGAAATTTCTCTCCCCTGCCTCCACAAATCCCTGTACCACTTATTTCTAAATCCATTAAGGAAGAGGGATTGTCCATGGAGGCTGGGGCATCATTGATGGGATGTACTGCAGAGCTTTTGTGTAATTCCCTGGGGTCCTCAGCCATCCTGCTGCAGTGACTTTGGGAGAAGATCCCAATCCATGACAGGATCTCCCCACTGCCTGGAGCTCATCAGTGCTCGCCATGGCACCTCTGGGCAACCAGAGCCTGAAGTAGGAGCTCATTGTGGGAACAGCACTGGATCAGAAGCCAGCAGGGTCTGGCAGCTCTGGGTTTCCCCACTGACCGTGCTCAGGGCTGTGGTGAGACTGTTGAACTCTCCAGTGTCCTCTCACAGGCTGTGAGCTGGGGCAGCCAGGGGAGGTTCCTCTTTGGGCTCCTTCTCTGTCTTGTCTGGGTTCAGAGCCCTGCCCTGCAGCCCGGTCTGGGGGGGCTGTGGGAGGCACAGGAGAGTCCCCAGATGTTGGATGTGGTCTGTGGGCTCCCAGGCTGGGTTTGCTCAGCTGACACCTGCGTCTGTGCCACACCAGTGACTGTCACCACCCCAACACAGAGCACAGGGACCTGGCATCTGTCACTTCTAGGCATGAACCCACACAAACCTGCATGGGATAAAAGGAGACAAGCAACAAAGGAAATCCCAAACAATTCTGATGTACTCCTTTGAAAAAAGCCAAACTTTTCTTTATGCCTTTTTTTTCTCCCACCTAATTAAACCTGCTAATTAAGTCAACAATATCTCCATTGCAGCTTCCAATTGGCAGAGTTGGGCCAATCCTTTTGCTCTTACTAATTAGCTCTTCACTAATGACTTCTTTACAGCAGAGCTGGCTCTCACTTGGGAAGGTTCTAGAAAATCTGCAGTGGTGCTGGCTGGACTTAAAAGCTCTGGTTTTGGGGAGTTTCACAAGGGGAGAAGAGATGGGAGCCAACAAAGTGAGTTTGATCTGATCAGCCATGTGGAAATGCAGCCCTGAGAAGCTGCAGGGAAGCTGTAAGTGTAACTTATGCCACTGAGCATTCTTATTTATCTTTTTATTCAGCCCAATTATTGAGGCAGAGCCTTGGGTTTAGAATGGCAATTGGAAGCAAGGATTTGGGGAGGGTTACCTTTAAATGAAAATTCATTGAAGTTATTTGTGAGGACTCAGGCTGTCAGTATGTTCAGGGAAAGGTTAAAGTGAGCCTTTTAAATGTAGCTGGAGGAAATGCTGCTTTCCAAAAGCAACAGAAGCCCCAGGATGCAGTCTCTGGGTCTAGAGGAGAAAAGCTGGAAGGAAGCAGAAAGTCTTTAGAAAGAAAAGGCTGTCAGAGAGGACATCATTGGCATCTGGAAATGTTGGCCTTTATTTTTAAGACTTTTACCTTGGAAAGTAAAAAAAAATACACTCGAGTAAAGATAAAGCACTGAAGCCAAAAAACCCTCTGGTATGGAATTAAAGCAATACACAGGGCAAAGGAGCAAAGCTATTTGCTTTAAAACTACCCTTCATTTCCCCAAAACTCCAGTCCCTCCATCCTGACCTCCCACCACCTCTCAAACTGCCAAGCACCATGAGCTGAAATCACCCAGGTCTGAGGCCTCTCCCCAGCACTTGGAGCTGCTGGAGTTCTCTCAGCATTTATGGACTTGCACAGGGAGCCTGTGGCAGAGCAAAGCAGGTTTTAATTTGTTTAGAGTCCATGTCAAGCCTAAATGTTGTTATATCTGGAGAGTGTGTCTCAGCTCTGTGGAGCAAAGCAGTTAATTAATGAAGGATTTAGCTTTTGGTCCAAGTAATGATTTTTATGGGTTACTCAGTACTTTGTGGACAATTGTCTGTATCAAAATGACTGATTAAAGATGGTAAAGGAGGTCTGACATGAGGAGATAATGACTGAACTGCCAGATTAGTATGGAGGAGATACAGAAAAGCAATTAAAAAGGGAGATCTGAATATTTTGGGATATGGGATTGACTAATGAAGAAACAGAAGGAAATACTGAAAAAAAAAAAAGGCAAGCATTGACTTAGGAATACAAATCCTTTAAAGAGAAACCAGAGGAATGAATAAAATATAATTTTGAGTTTAATAAGAGACCTCTCTTAATAGACTTTATTGGAGCTGACTGTTCTGATGGTCTCTTTCCATCTCAGCAGCACATTTCATTATGTTTCCAGGTTTGTTTCTTTGCCTTAATGTGCATTTCCAGGCATTTTTTAAGGTTAATATAAAAAAATCTCTTGGTTTCAAAGGTGAAATGTAATTGGGGCTTAAGAAAGAGAAAGCTGAAGGGAAGAATGTGGCTGAGTACATAGGAAATTAGAAATAAGAATAAATAGCATCATGGGACTTGGGGAAAGAACAGAGATAACCACACAGTGTGAGATGAATGCATGAAAAAGTGGAAAATTTTAGCTCGGTAGAGAGAGGAAATGGGATGTGCTGCCACAGACATGACAGCAGATGGCAAAATTGAGCTGCAAAGACTGAGCAGAGAAACATCTGGAGAGGCTGTAAGGTGATGCAGATTTGCTGACACCAAGCAGTATCAATGCAGCCTCCTCCAGTGATGATGGAGGTCCCAGCCAGGAGTTCAGCTCATGGGCTGAGCTCATGGCTCCAGGGAATGCTTCCAGCACACTTGGCCTTGGCTCTGGTGGTCTCCAGCAACACAATTTCCAGCCAGTCTCAGTAACACCCTGGTTTTCTTGTGCTCCTGAGGCTGTGGTGACCATGCACTTCTTGGTTTCCTCTTCCCGCTACTGCCTAACCCCAGCTGGGAGCAATGTGGTTTTGGTTTCTCTTGCTAATTTAAAACACAAACCCCAAGACTCAGCAGCTCCTGCAATCACAGTGTGGTAACAGTGACCTGGGAAAGGAAATGTCAGCCCTAAACAATCCCACAGCTCATCTCAGCACCCACTCCCTCCTGCCATCCAGCAGGACAAGGAGGGCAAGGAGCCCTCCAAGGAATCACTTTGGAGTGTTTAGAAATTAAGAGAACACTGTGATTGGAGTGGGGTCTCCCACAGAGGACCCTCATCTCCTCACCCTCATCTTCTTACCCTGTGCTGTAGAGTCCCAGAACGAATGAGGTTGGCAAAGACCTCCAAAATCATCGAGTCCAACCCACGCCTGATCCCCACCTTGTCACCCAGAGCAGGGCACTGAGGGACAGTTCCTTGGACACCTCCAGGGATGGGGACTGCACCACCTCCCTGGGCAGCCCCTTCCAATGCCCAACAGTGCTTTCAGTGAAGAAATTCTTCCTGATGTCCCACCTGAACCTTCCCTGATGCAGCTTGACATCATTCCTTGTCCTGTTGCTGGTTTTCTTGGGGCAGAGCCTGATCCCCACCTGGCCACAACCTCCTTTCAGGGAGCTGCTGAGAACAAGAAGGTCCCTCCCGAGTCTCCTTTGCTCCAGGCTAAACACCCCCAGCTTCCTCAGCCTCTCCTCATAGGACTTCTTTTCTAAGCTCAGCTAAAGAGCTCCAAGTAGTTTGAAACTGAGACAGGAAAGACCATGAGGACCCTGGGAAGAGAAAGGCAAATTGGGGTGTGCAGATACCAATGGAAGGACTGGGGAGAAAGGTGTTGGGAAATAATCTCTGGTGAAAGTTCATTGCCTTTCTTTAGTCTTTCAAGCACTGACCCTTTTCCAAGGGGAAGGGAAATCTACCACTTCCCCAAATATTTTTTTTAAATTTTAATTTAGGAGAAAAGAAGCTGAATTTTCTCTGACTATTTTGAAATGCAGCTTCTTTTTTTAAGTATCTAGAAAAACAGTCAAATTTTGTGGGGGTGTGGTTTGGAGTTTTTTGGGGGGGAGTTCTTGTTCTTTTTTTAAACCTAGGTGGGTTTCTTTTATACTTAAGGAGAAGAGGTGTATGGTAGGTAATCCAAACTAGGGAATAAATCCTATCTGTGGTTATTTTTTTTAAAATTAAGTATATTAAGGCCTGACTCTGTTATCTCATATACATATTCTGTAGTTCTACTGATGTAAGTATGCACTGCATCCTGGAAGGTAACTCCTTCTCATGCTTAAATGCACATCTAATGAAGATTCATGGCTTCAAAGGTGCTCTCAAGCACTAGAGCTGGTGTCATCCTTAACTAAACCATCCAGTAGTTAATAAACATCCCACAATCATCTGCATATTTAATGCAGGACAGAGAATTTTATGGAACAATCTTTTAATCCAGCAATGCATCATTTATGGGATTTTGGATTATTCACTTTGTGCTGAATTAAGTTGTCTCTTTTCACCAAGCAAGCCCCCCGATGTGGGCTGTGTCACTGGCCAGGCTGCCCAGTGATGGATGGTTCAGGGATGAATTATTTATTGGCCATTTTAGATCACTTGCCCAGCAGTGAACTAAGCCAGTTAATTTTACATCTGTTCATCTTCATTCCTAAGTGCACAAAATGGTTTCCATGTGCATGAAATTCATCTCTCTTCCTTCCTCCCCCTCTTTCCAGTGCACCAGTGCACTGGTGAGTTACCCTTGAGGTTTGGGTGAGTTTGGGATGCAAACTGTCCCTTAGGGTGTGTGGTAACAGTGTCCTGGTGTGGGGGGCTGTTTGTCCAGGCTGGTTCTGGTTCTTCAGCTCTCACTTGTGCCTTACTTTAAAAGCTTACTTTGAAATGCATGTGGTACAATCCTCTTTAGTCCACAGGGCTGTGCAGAGAGAGTGTCAATGGAGCCAGTTAGGGTGAGGAAAGTCCTGGAGGCTGTAATGATCAAGCACTGATTTGTTTTTTTAATTATTTTAAATTTGATTTCTACCTGTAACCTCAGGCAGTGCTGGGGCAGAGCCCTCTCCCAGGGCTTTCCTGTGAGCTCTGCTTCAAGGACAAGGGATATTCAGTCCCTCAGTGGAGCAGAATCAATGCTGCTTTTGAATTCTGCTTGGTGTTTTATGCCCTTGGTCCATTATCTAATGGGGAATATGATGAGGTAATTATGGAAATACACAAATTGCAACCTCATGAATACCAAAGAAATTCGTGATGATCCATGCTAAAAGAATGCATAAAAATGCAAATCATTTGTAAATGGGGAGCAGTAAATCTTGTTAGTATTAATAACTTAGAGCATTTAATTGCATGAGGTCTTGATGAATTCTAACCAAAGCTGTCTGAAGAGATGGTTTTAGGACTCTTATCCTGTGAACTGTGCACCATGAGGTCAAGGGGAGCTGTAACTTGGATCCACTTGGTGGTTCTGCCTTTGGCTCCCTCTATAATCACTGCTTGGCTGGTTCCTTTGTGGGCTAATGAAGGGATTGGGATTTATCCTCAGGCTGCTCTCTGGTTTTGTCATATCACACTGTATCTTGCTTTGGTTTGTGGGAGGTGCTCCTGATGCCTTTTTGGGCTACCTAAAAAAAGATGCCAGACAAAATTAAGGGTGTAAAAAGTAAAAATATTTAATGAAAGGCCTTTAGGTACATTATGGGCAGATGAAACACCCAAAGATGGATGACAGGTTATGAATTTTCACATTTTATAAGTTTGGTCCATTTGCATGTTGAGGGTTAATGTTCCAGTTACAGCTTCAGGTAATGAAGTCATTTACCCCAAGTTTGCTCCTCCCCAGCTCACTTTTGTCTTACATTTCTCAGGGCCTGAGACAGTGAGGTGTTCTTTATTCCCAGGCCTGGAGAGGAATTGTTGTGTCTGACCAAAATGTGAAGACAGCAGCTATTGCTGTGCATGAAGTCCAAAGCTATACACTAAAGAATTACAGCATTACAAATACATGAAAAATATACAAGCTAAAATCCAAAGGCCTCACTCCCAGCAGCATCCTGGGGATGAAAGGGAGAAAAAAATCCATCTTTGTCCAGATTTTTTGTCATTTTTTCTGCTGCTATTTTGATATATCTGGCCAGGTATGAGGGGCTTTTGTTGGGAATCTGCTGGGTGAAGATTCCACAAGGAAACACACTCACTGAAGCATTCCTGAAAAGAAAAGTTTTCTTTTCCTTAAACTTTGCCAGGCTTGCCAGTGGCTGGGTGTTTGGTGGAGCTCCTATTTATCAGCTCTCCCTTTCTCTTTAGTTCATCCATCCCCTGTCTATAGCTGAGCTATTCTGCCCTAATCAAAGATACTGGATGGCACCTCCATACATGAGCCCTGCAGCTTCATAAAACCTGATGAAGGAGAGAGGAATATTCCAAGAGAAAACAAGAAAAGGTCATGATTTATTGCTAATAAACAGCTCCTTGGATCTTATTATCTTTGCTGTGTAGAAGCCTGGAGATCTAGATTGGGCTTTATAATTCACATTGAAATTCAATGTATCACATGTCTCTTGTAAAGCCACATTTTTGAATGATACTCAAACCCTATTAAACAGGTACTCATTAAACCACAACACCCTATAAATTCTTCCCGAGTTTTGTTGACAGTACACATCAAACACGAACCGTTAAGTGCTTTTCATTTTCCTGGTAGTGGGCTATCATAATGCATCACATGACAAAATAATGTGTTTACATGACAGATTTAATGCTTGATCTGCTGCATGAAATGCTTCAGAGCACCAGAAGACAAAAATGTAACATTATACTTCCAAGTGTCTATTAATTCTTAACTAATAATAAATTACAGTGGGATGCTGATAAAAATGGATGAGAGAGGAACATGCACACGGGAGGAATTCATGAGGATCGGTGACATGGCAATGAATACTAAATGCAGACATCATAGCTAGGGTGGAAACACAGAGTTTCTGGGTTGGGAAGAGACTCGCTGATGCTCCATGGGGCTGACAGACCTCACAGGCTTGTAGTGAAGGTCACGTTAGCTTTACTTTCACTTTTCCCTCCTAAATGGTGCCAGCAAGGAGTCCCAGCTGGTGCTGCCCTGGGAATTGGCCAGGCATGTGAGCAGGACTGGAAATGAGCCCCAGCTCTGGGGACATGAAGATGCCCTACCAGCCCTTTGTGTCAGCCTGGGGCTGAAAGGGTCACCCACTCGTCCCTCTTAAGCCCTGTGAGCTAGGCTTTGCCTAGCCTGGTGTATTTCTTTGTGAATTGTCAGCCTGTGCCTGGCCTGACAGCTGAGGGGCCGTGGGATGGCTCCGGGGACTTTACAGATCCACAGCAGGCCTCTGCATGGACATCTTGTAGGAATGAGGGGTTCACTGAGGGCCAAGGGCAATCACCAATCCTCCTGGGGCTGGGAGAGACAGAAATCAACCCTTGCTTGCAAACTGCCTCCCACCAGCAAAAGAAAGTAACCAAATTTCACTTTTTTCCAGCCAAAAACTCTTCTCCCCTGCTCTCTCTTGCTCCATCCCTGCACGTCCTGTGCTGATCAGTGTACCCTGCCCGTGGCACTGGGCATGTGGCTCCCACCCTCATCCTGCATGTCCCAGCCACCCCAACACCTCCAAACCAGACCCCAAGATGTGCTTTTCTCCCACATGAATCAACTGTTGTGGTTAGAGCAATGATTTCATGCTTGGGTTTGAGCATCACTTCCTACTCTCCCTCAAAGCAAAGCACAGACAAGTCTCAAGTCATTCTGTGCCAAATTGTATTTTGTTTTTTCCTTTTGTAAACCTCTATGCAAACCATTTTTACTTTTGCTATTTGTTGCTTTCATCAAAAAGGATTGATAATTCTGGAGTTTCTTTATGAGGAGTTGTCCCTCAACAGGTCTCATTTCTCCCCAGTGCCAACTCCTTCCCTCCACACAACTCTACCGTAATTCACGACATCGTTGACTTCCAGCCCCGCCAGAAAAGTGCCAGAATTTGGAATTTCAAGAGAGATCTCCAGCCACTCCACAAGTTTAGAGTATGAGGGCAGCTGTGTCCATTAATCTTTTAAAAGAACCCAAATCTCTGTTTTTTATTGCAAGTGGGAGCTAGGAAGGAATTGGTATGTGAGAAAACAATGCTGTAATGATGACATACAATCAAAGGGAGGGTAATAAACCTGCTATTCCTCCGTACTTACTGGGGGAGTTGGCTGGGGAGCAGGAGCTGAGGCTTGTTTTAACTACAGACAGCTCTCTCTTTTCAGTTTTTATAGCTTTCTCAATCACTTTGCTCATCTGCTGCTGGAGGCTTTTATTTGCTGATAAGGGCTGTTAAGCAGTTGGAAAGTCAGGCCAATGAAGTTATATAAAATGCAGCAAAGGGTTTGTGCCAGGTTACAGCCAAGGTGCTGGAGGAGGGAGGGGCAGGAGAGGGCTCCAGGCCTTCCTCTGGGCAAGGGAAATGTCCTGAGAAGGGGACAAATTACAGTAAAACAGCAAGAGATATAGTTTATTGCAATTTGTCACTCAGGAGGGGTCATATATATATATTTAAGTGTATATATACACCATCTTATATTTTTCCCTGCTCCTTGTGCTGATGGGACAGTGGGCTCCTCTTTCTTAATATTTTTCCTTTTTTTCTGAGAAATTTCTGAAGCCTCCTTCAACAAGAAAACGAATTATGAATGTTGATATGCAATGGGAGCTGTGCTGAGGTTGCCTTGCCCCAGTCTAGTGGTCTGAAGCAGCATCTTTTAGTGAGGAAATGACCAGTTAAACCCCAGGAAGTCTTGGAGACACATTAAAGGCTACTTCCAAAGTGACTTTGTAATACATTTCCTTATCTGGAAACAATCAATGATAGAAATGGAAAAATGAACAGATTTTAAGACTGCAATTTTTCTTTGAGCAGTCTTCAGGGCTGTGTCTCTGCAAGCCTGAATGCAGGGGATAATATTGGGCTGCATCCATGGTGAACCTGGCTTTTTTGGTTTGGGTTTAAAAGATTATTCTATATAGAGTTGGTTTTGTGGTTGTTGTTTTGTTTTGTGGTTGTTTTTTTGTGGAGGGAGCAGTGATTCTGAGACTGCTTTGCTCTGCTTTCTCAGCCACTATTTATTCATTCCAATTTGCCCCTTTATGAGGAATTAAAAATTAATCTGGAATGTCAGGTCTGGAAGGTATTGTGTATATATATAAAGAAACTGATACAATTTTAGAATTTAAAAACCCCCAACCAACCAAGCCCAAAACAAAAAACCTGTTCCCCATATCCAGCTACTATCTTTCAGGTCCCTCCTGCAAATTGTTAACATAGTTCAGTTGACTTGTGGTCACTTTTACAGTTTATCAAATTTTCTGATTTTTAAAAGGTTCCTAATTTGCTCACTTCATGTCCCCAGAGTCGAGGATTCTCTTTAAATCCTGCATTTCTCACCAACTTGTTTGCAGCATCAGTTATTGCAGTACAACAACAGTTTGTTTTCAAAGAAATTCCTAGAAAAGCAGGCATCCTTTACAAATGTCAACTCTGTTTTGGTCCTGACCTGAAAAATGAGGAGTGTCAGGTTTTACTAAAGCATTTCGGTTCTCTTTTGCTCTTTCTTTTTTCTCTGAAGCAAATTGGAAACATTCTGTCGTCCCTTCTTGTCTCACCTCTTGCAGATTTCATATGATGGGTAGGTAGGTAGGTGCCTTTCTGCTTCCTACTTTAATTCTTGAGAAATTTCCATCTAACCCCAAGGAAATATGAAGTCAAAACTGATGACTCTGCCTGGAAAAAGTCCACTGAGATGTGACAGCTCCTCCTCCCCGGAGCAGAGCAGCAGCATGAACACCTTGGGAGAAATGCTGCTGGCTGCAACAAACCATTCACTTCATTTTCCTTTCCCTCCTTGAAAGCAGTTTGTTCAAAGCCCTCTGCAGTCAGGAGCCTGAGAAAATAGTTTAAAAAGCTCTAGGAAAGGATTTACTCTTTGCATGAGTTGACAGTCTGCAATCTTCAGTGCAGAGCAGTTAATTGAAAACCGGGGAAGGAAAGGCTGTTAAAAGGTATCATGTGAATCTTGGCTCAAGGCAGTAAAGCCCAGCTTTCAAGTTAGTTTTTTCCCCTGTTTTTCTTCTTGAAAGATGTGCAAGTTCAAGGAACAGAGATCTCAGAGTTTGGATGGCCATAAAGCTGCTTGGTAATAATGGACCATCTGCTGCTGTGAGTGCAAGGTGCTCACTGTGGAAACCTGCTGGGGCTTTGACCAAATGCCTCTTGGAGGAGCTGAATCCCTCTATTTCTACAAATGTACATATTCACACATTGCTACTGCATCTCTCTTCTCTAACAGCCTGGATTTTGTGCCCAGCACACTGGGATATGGTCTCAGCAGAGCAGATTGGTGCCTGCACCCCCTGGTTCTGGCCACTTCACCCACAGTGGTTGCTGCTCTCACTCTTGCCAGATCTACCCATCTACTTCATCATTTGGAAAATCACTTTCCAAACTGTGGTCTGTTAACTGTGTATAAAATTGGCACTGAATATGGTCTGAATGTCACTTCAGGAAAGGTGGTATGAATCCTTTTAGAAAAAGTGTAGCCATTGAGTCTGCCCACACACTCGCTGGCATGTGCAGTGTGTTCCCTTTCCTACCCTCTGCAAGAAGGATTTGAGATCTCCTGGGCTGATGTTACATTTTCTGGTGCAGATGCATTAAAAATGGATTCATTTTCTTTTTTTTTTTTTCAAATTTTTTTTTATCAGGCTCCACTACTTTCCTGCTGGGGCTATTTATGTAGAACTAGATTTAAACGTCTCCTATTTCATCATAAATTGTATTGACCTAGTAAAATCCATGCTGTTTTCAGCAAAGTCTGTTCCATTTGGAAATAAGATATAAATCTCCTGACTTCAGAAGGTTTTTCTAAAAAACCCTCATTTGAGGCACAAGTGGGGTCAAGGCAAAGTAAAAACTGAGATCCAAAGTTTGCTGTGCTTTCTCCTCATACCAAAACCTACCATATCAAATCCACCCAGCATTCAGAAAGTTTTACTGCTTGCCACTTCTAGTTATTAATAAAACACGTCATTTATATATATAAAATATATTATATATATATATAAAATAAGAGTAAGGTTAATAAAATCCCCACTCTTAACAGATTCAGCTGCCATCCCCCTGCTGCACCACCTCTGAACCCCCAGAGACCCAGAAATGAGAACACACCTGGGGGGCTCAGCCTGTGGTGTGTTCCCAGGGTGATGGCAGGCCTCAAGACAGAGTTTCCCACAAAATGTAATTGCTGCAGCTTCTTTAAGACATTGCCAGAAGAAGAAGAGGTGTTGAGGGCACAATCTCTTTTTTATGAGTTACAGTGTGTACTCGTGCACTGGAAACCAGGAATTCATTTCTATCATTCTCCTGAGAGAGTCTAAAGCCACTTTTCCCAACAGAGTGGCTGAGCTGGTGGCTGCTCTGGAGTAGGAACACTTTCCTCTGTTGTTTGCAACTAGAATACTGAAAAAAACCCCAAAAAAACAGAGATTTGGGTTCCACTGGTGGCAGAGAGAGAAATTACTGTCAGAATGGAGTGGGGTCCAGTGAAGGAAAGGCCTGGGCTCTGGACTTGTCCCCCCCATTGCTTTGAATTTTCCTTTCAACCATATACACAAGGTTTTGGATCAGGAGCAAAGTCCTTTTCCCTTTCTGTGGTTGTCTCAGCAAGCAGCTTGTAGCTCCATAAATCCCCTGCCCCTTTTGCCTATCAAGAATCTTGCAGGGAGATCATTTCTTTGGATGGTCCAGCTTTGGCTGGATCATTTCCAAGGCAGGTACTAATCCCTGTGCACTGCCCCTCTCCCAGGCCCTCACTCCAGGATCTGGATGCACTCCAGTAGCCAAGCACCTCTGCTCAGCCCCAGAAACCACCATGCCTGAATTTCAGATGCAGAAGTTACTTTTATCTAGCCCTGAGTGTATGCACAGAGGAATAACTGAGTTACTTGATGAACTGATTAAAGATTTATAGTTCTTAGAGCACATAGCTGTCTTTTGGGGAAAATCCTGGATCAGAAATCCATCTGTGTCCTCACTAATCCACGTATTATTCTCTCTCATTACTTTCTATTGATTCATTTTCATTTCATGTTGCAGCACTGGGTCACCAGTGTGTTTCTGATACTACAATACATTATTTAGCTGTCTTCTGACTCTGGTGGCATCTGTTAACATGGTTGACTCTTCCCTGTCTATTCATTTAGTAATAGTACCTTAATTTTTTCTATTAATAATACCAACATCCTACTGATCATACTGGTCATACTCTGACTGAATCCAAAGTTAACCCTTTTGTGCCTTTTCATTTTACTACCTGCAAAATGTCACCATGAATTTTTTTTGTCTCCTCTGACTTTCCAAGTGATGCAACCCCCGCCATTTATGTTGTCATCCCATGGGAAAAACAGAAAGCAGGGAGCTCTCCTCTGCTCTTAAAAAGCTCTCAGCTGCCATTCAGGCACTGAGGTGAAATGCAAAGGATATTTAGGGAACTTTACAGGAGAATATGTATCCAGACTGTCACACAGACCCAATGTAGTAGGCTCAGACTTCTGCCTATTCTCTTTCTTCATCTATTTTTGCCCAAATTTCATTCCAGGGATTCACCTCCCCTTAAACAGGAGAGGATGTGACCTATTTTTTTTTTTTTATTAGGCATGGCTGGTGTTATTTCAATACAAGAAGAAACCCTTTTTGCTTCCCAAAGCCCACCACATGCCACAAACTTGTCTCTAAGAACATGGGAGCAAACCAGCAAGTCATTCTTTCTGCCTAGTGAGGAACAGCAGCAAACAGCAAGGCCAGTGCTGGGCTCCTGCCCAGCTGGGCACTGGGATGGGCTGGAATTGCTGTCCCAGGCAGGGATGCAGATGAGTGACACATTCCACAGCTTCCCCCTGGCACAGCCCTTGTCTTTCCAGAGATGATCCCTCTGCAGAGGGCCTGCTCCACATCTCCCTGGGCATGACCCACTTGTCAGGGTGGGACTTGCATATTTTAAAATGTCAGAAAAAGCATTTCTGCCCCACTGGTGGAGGAACCTTTTTTTGATGTTCCCAGGCTTGTCCAAGTGTTGCTGCAAGGGACTGCAGAGCACTTCTGCTTAATTTAAAATCTGCTTCCAACAGCTGGGCTGTACCATCTCCAGTGCTCAGAGCAGCACAGCAGCCCCTCTGAGCAGGCTGCTTTCTCCATCTCAGCTGCTTCCCTTCAGGGTGTCTCTCATCCTGGCCTCTCCTGAAATGCACAGCAGATGAGAGTAACAGTCCCTTCCTGGGATTTCTCATCACTTTCCTTTGCTAGACTGCCTGAGCAACAGTGACAATACCTCTAGCATCGCTCTCCATCAGTTAGAAAATCCCTTGTTTCCCCTCAATTGCAGCCATTCCTGTCCCTTCCCCTGGATTCACAGTAAGAATAACAACAAAAAGCAGCTGGGCTGTGCTGTGTTGTGAATCAGCACACCCTGATTCACAAGATTTGAGGACATGGCAACACCTCAGTTCCAGGACTTCAATAAAACAGCTGTGCCAAAAAGTGTCCCATCCCACTGCAGGATGGAAAAGCTGCTGGAGAGACATCACAGCAGGGTTTTGGGGAGGCTTGGCTGCTGGAACTGTTGTTCAGAAACACCTCTGTGGCTTCCCTGTGGCTGCTGATGTGAACACAGAGGTCTTGCAGACAAACCACTCAAGTTTTTTAGGAAGAGTAAAAACCCTTATATTTTGAATTTCTTTTTTTTCCCCCCACCTTCTCAAGCATATGTAGTTTCTTATTGTGCTTTTCTCCACTCAGCCCAAATATTTTTTCCCTTGGAAAACACTGATTTCCAATACTGACTGGCTTTGACTTTTTTTGTTGTTAAACGAATTTGACCTTTAAGATGTCCTGTGGACTCTTAAATCCTAAATTGTTTTGTACTTCCCCTTTTCAGCTGGTTCAGCTTTTTAATCTGCTTTTTAAAAAAGCCACAGGCACCAGAGTGGAGCAAGAATCCTGGGTTTCTCTCCCCAGTGGCACAATTAGAAGTAAAACTCACCTTCTTCCTTCTGCTTGGCCCTGTGTGATTGAGCTGGATGTGTCCACGCTCTGTAGTTCAAGTAATTCCCATGATAGAAAATCTATCAGGCACTAATGGAAGATGTTCCCATAGTTAATTACTCCCTTTGGTTTGTAGAAAAATAATAATTAGAAAATGACTCCCCATACTTAGCTTGGATTGATCCAGTTTTAACTTCCAGCCACTGGGTCTTGTCCTGCCCCTGTCTGATGGATTAAAGAGCTCTCCTTTAATAGAAAATCATGTGGATACTTTAGAGACCTCTTCACCTCCCCTTGGTGAAATCAAATAAACCAAAGCTCTTTGGTGTCTCCCTGCAAGGGAAGTTTTCCTGACAATGGTCAGGGCAGGCCAGCAGAGTCCAGGTCAGAGCTCACAAACCAGAAAATTTCTGTGTTCTTGGCCCACTTTCTGAAACCCCAAAATAGATGAACTGTGAGAAGGGATTGGGCATTTAAATACATTTCCCCTCTCCCTCCTCATGGTTCAAATTATCAGAGAACTAATGGATAAAATTAATCAGGCACTGTTTTGTCTGTCTCCATGCAAAGGCAGGTGAACATTGAACTATATTAAATATTGCTTTCTCTTGGGAAATCGAGATTCCATAAAAATACAGTTAATTAAAGATTGAGACCAGACAATTTCATGAATATATACAAAAATGATTTGAATATGGATGCTATGAGATTGGAGGAGGGAAGAAGGAAACCTGTCCATGCCCCTAAAAACCCATTTGAACAGCTTAGTGCTGGATTTCATATTTAACTTAATAAAGGCATTTACTGTTAATGAGATGATGAATGTGCTGGAAAATAGGACTAAGTGATTAAAATAGGAAATTCATGAGATGTAGCTCTTGGCAAGAGTTGGGAATGGGAAGAAAGTGGATTACTGGGAGTATGTGATGGGAAGAGCTGTCCTGGGACTGCCAGAGAGGTCTGGGCACCCAGAGAGGCATCTCATAGTCCTTTTCCTGGTCTCTTTGGCTTCCTGACCTCCTTCCTTCCTTCCTTCCTTCCCACTCCTCCTGATGTTGCTGCTGTGTTGCTAACGAGCTCTGGTCGTGCTGTCGCTCTCCAGGTCTGCAAATGAATATAAATGAAAAGAAAATCTCTGCCCCATGATTTTACTAACCTGTGTGCGTTTGCTTGTCCAAAACAAGAGTGCCAGAGGCTGGGTTAATGAGAAGCTGGTCACAGGAGCAGAATCCTGCTGAATAGAAAAGGCATAATTCAGTCCTTAGATCATAGGAGATTTGGGACATTCTTGTGTTCTGCTGGTATAGCTGGGTGAATTTCATGGGTTTAGTGACCTCCAAGCAAGGACAGAAAGTACTGCTTTCCATCTAAAGCCATTCTCTGCAAAAATAAGACACAGCTTCTGGACACAGAATGCAGGCATGGTTACAGAAACTATGGATGGGACATCGCTTTGCAAATTTATAAAACATTGATCAGGTTAATTCAGTGTTTCCATTTGCCTCTGGAACTGATCTGCTCCTGGGAATAGGCTGCTGGAATATTTAATATTTAGATTGCTGCAAAAACTACCTGCAGCAAAAACTGCACCAAGGAAATGGGAACACAGGAGAGTTCTGTCACATTGCCCTTTCCATCCAGGTTAAGGATCATGAGGCAGCAGAACCCCTCAAATCTCACTTTGCAATTGCAAAGTTGGCAGTTCAGGACATGTTCCTGGGACAGCAAAGGGAGGTTTGGCTCTGCCTCTGCTTTTCTTCCATGCTGAAGAGATGAAACCTTGCCTTTCTGGGCATAAATCACTTTCAGTCTTGGGAGCTTAGGAGGAAAGCTCCTGAGGAGTTTTGTGCCTTCCTTTGAGGTATCAGACTGTGTGACAAGTGTGAGGACAAGAAGGCTGTGCTGGCTCACACAATTCAGACCTCAGTGCCACAGCAGCCACCAACACATTAGAGGAGGAGAAAATAATTGTTTTGATTTTCAGAGGCACGATATGTGACAGCAAAGTATAAAAAAACCCAAAACTGTGACAGGAAAGACGGCATCTTTTGGTTTGTACGGTGCAGAACAGGGCAGGGTGTAACACGGGAATGGCAGGAATGATGGCAATGGAGAAAAGGAGGGGCAGAACAGTTCCCTGAAAATGTTTGGCCATTAGGTGCCACTCTTCTGCTGCTTTTCCAGCTGACTCAAATTCCTTCAGCTCGGGTAAGCCAAGTGCAGCTGCTTCCTCAGTCGACAGGTTTAATTCTTGTGAGAACTTTCCAATAAATTTTTTGATCAAGAACCTTCCACTTCATCCAATTCCTGATTAATTTGATTCCCCACTTTAACGTGATTGAAAATTCAGGAACCGGCTCCCTTGCGCTCAGAATAAAAACAGCCAATATATTCTGTTTGATTTAAATCTCTTTAGGTAGCAATTGTGAGATAATTCCATCATCAGCTCCGGGGTGTAAGTATTGAATTTGTGCAGAGGGTGGCATTTCAGCACTGCAGAAGGTAAAGGAGTCCAAGAAAAATAGATGAATAACAAGGGAAAAGAGAGGGTCCAGCAGGGAGTTGTTGCTGATATCTCTGACTGTGGCACTCAGTTGTCTTGTAACTTTGGTCAAAACAAGGACTCTGAAAGTAACACAGAATAATCCCAAAGTCAGGGAGGCTAGCCTGCCATTTTCTGGCAGCAAAGTCTGTATAAGTACATCTGTTCCACCCACTTCTCCACTGTCCTCTGCAACAAAAGATAAATGTGTGCTTGGCCACCCCTCAAACCAGCAGCACTGACTCCTCAGATTGCATCCACACTGTAATGACTCAGTTGGGAATGATGGCTTACATGGGAAGGCAGTACCATTCATTACTTAGTTTTTGGGTTTTTTTCAGGAGCATTTGAAAGATTTATAGCAAACTTACATCTTAGTTCTAGGGAGCTAACTAGATTAGTAGTAATTAAAGACTATATTTTAAATTAAAAAACCCAGTCACTTGTGGCTTGCAGATGTAAAACTCCCTGTTTTCTAATCCTGATGAAGATTTTGTTTGCTGTTTCTGCAGTCAGCAAATGAAAAGCCCCAGCTTTCTGCAGTGTACCTTGCTGGGAGGAAAATTGCCAGCATATGAAGTGAAGGAGACTGGTGGGGAAGGCATTATTTATTCTATTTTAATCTTTTTACTATCCCTGTATTAGGGACACAGAGCCTGCAGTGATCTCTCCATGGGTGACAGAGCACCTCTGCCCAAGGTCACTTATTGATGCCTGCATTTGTTTGCTCCAGAGCCCACCTCTCCTCTTGAATAATTCAGGAGCACGTTCAGGCCCAGGAAGGCTCTTTGCTGAGCTCAGGAGGCAGCCAGGGCTTGGCACAGGGGCTGCAGGTGGCTTCAGACCACTGAAGGGCAGGGCAGGGGCTCCAGGCTGGAGCTGAGCCCTGCTGCTCTGACAGCAGGAGAGGGAACATCACCAACAGCAGCGTGCCAGGCCCATCCCAGTGTCCCTTCTTCATCATCCCTTCAAGGTAATTAACCTTGATGAGAGGTGAGGGACAGAGATTTCTGCTGGGAGGGCACTCTGACACCTCTCCTTTTTGACTTGTTTTCCCTGTTCAGGGCCACATCCTGGCTGTTTTGAGGGATTCACTGAGCTGTTGATGCTGGAGTAAAGGGCTGTTCAGTGGAAAGTCAGGGGGATCAGACTGGCCTTGGAGGAGACAGTGCAGTTCTTTACAGGATGGGGTCTGTGTCTGCTTGCTCATCATCTGAGACCTTCCCACTCATGGTTCTCTTCAGAAACACCAGAGCACAGCGTTTTCCTCTCATGCCACATCTCAGTCTCTCCTTGGGGTCTCTTTTAGGCTCCCATCACAGCACCTGTATGCTACAACTCAAGAAATTCCAGAAGACTCACGAATTCTCCCCCTGTAGAAGCCACCAGGCCTCATCCTGCTCCTGTCCAACACCTCCTCCATGGGAGGATCCACAGATCTGCTCCAGCCTTGCTGGGTTCATCAGCTCACTTACAAGTCTTCATAGAAAAATCAGCTTGGTAGATGTGCTCCACTAATCTGCAATGACTTTGGTGTTGGTTTTTCATTTATTTCATCGACATACTCATATTTTCTCTTTTGCAGTAGTTTAGATTTTTGTGGGGTTTTTTGCTGTCTTCTTTTCTGCATCTGTGTGGAGTAGGCAAGGCAATTTTCAGTTTAAATTGCTTCTGAGGAAGACACATTTAAAGCCATACAGATGCTTGAAAGGCATGTTAAAGACTTAAAGCATCATGTTAGGGGCCCAGCTGTACACCCTGAGTCCTCCAGGATGGAAAAAAAGGTCCATAATCTGCATGTGATCTTCTGATGCTTTCAGGAAAGAAAAGAAAAAGTTCAATATGCAGTAATTTTTGATTTGCTGTCATGGAAAGGTTTCCAACCATAAGCTCATTGCAACAAGCCAAAGGAGGCCTTTGACAGCAGGTTATGCCATCATCCAACAAATGCTGGTGTATTAGATCTTTCAATAAAATAAAAAAAAACGTCTTCATGTCCTTTTGGATTCCCTGTTTCTGACCTGCTCTCCCAGATGAGGGTAGCAAGCACTGCACTGTCCACCTCAGTGAGTTTGTAAAAACTTCTGACTGGACTGGTGGTTAGACAAGATTTGTGTCCCCCCTCGTGAATTCCTGTTTTGCTCCCCATGTTAGGAGCATGGGCTAAACTGAGATTATCAAACTTATGTTTGGCTGGTCAGTTGAAACAGTTGATATTTTCCATAATGCAAAGTAAATACAGGAATGTATTTATGTGCAAAAGCTATACCACATTGCTCCTGAAGCTGTTGAAGTGCTTCATCTCGGCATTTTCAGACTAGAAGACAGATGTTACCAAGATACTTATGGGATGACCTGTGCTCTTCTTTAATGAGAAATCATTAGCAAGCAAGCATCCACAGAATGTCTGAACTTAACTGAAATGGGATTTTTCTTGTAGAAGAGGTTTTATGGAAACTTACAGTTGTTTTTGTATTTTCTTTTTGTTTTTTGTTGTTGTTTTTTTTTGGCAGGTTAATTGACATACTCCTTCTGTGCACATACATTTAATCCTGCCAGTGTGATTAGATCAGAGAATCTTTCCACAAGACTTCCCTGTGGGCTGCTCTCTGCCACATTCCTGGGATTTTTGCCCTATGAGATGCTCTGTGAGAGCTGCCCAAATGTTTTTTTCTTTCCCAAATTTCCTTCCCAAATGCTACAGCAGAATTTTTGCTGGCCTGTGAATACAAGTGAGTTGTTTCCTACCACCTCAGCTGGCAGTGCCAGTGAAAGAGGAGCAGTGCAGGAGGTCTGTGAGCAGAGGCTGGGGCTGGGGGAACCCCAAGGATTGTTTGATTGTGGCTGCTTGTGGAAACCTTGTGCAATAGCACATGGGGGCTCTGTCTGTGACCATGTCTTCTTGCAAAGCCTGTGGTCAGAGGGGGGATGTCTGGGGCATTGGGCAACTCAAGTGTTCTGCAGTGTTATATTTCAGAAAAAAAGGGTGAACAAAGGCTGTATTGGTGTGCATGGAAAATCTGGTTAGGCTGGTGTCTTTTCTCACTGTGGCTGTGTTGTGTTTCCTATCCATGAGTGCAGAATATAACTGTGATTGTCCATTAATTGCCTGCTGATGGATTGAAAACATAACTAAGGTGTGACTGCATCTGTTTTCACTAAATCAGAAGATTGGCATTAGTAAATTGATATTAAACAAGATTCAAGGCAGCAGCAGCTCCAAGTGCAATCCCTGCTTGTCCTTCTGAAAGCCCTGGGCAGAAATTACAGTCCTACAGCCCAGTATGTGAGGAACAATGTTGAGTGAGAAGAGCCTGATGGAGAAAAGCCACCTGAGACCTCAGGGGACACCTGAAAACCAGGTGTGATCAGTGGAGGTCTCCAGTGAGGGGGGCATGGGACGTGTGATGGGAAGGTTTGCTGATTGTTACACTCATTTTCAGTCCACTGTGTGATTATTCAGAAGTGATGGTGTTTGCAGAGCCACTGAGAGCCCATCATTTCCCCACAGCTGCTGGAGGAAGGGAGGACCCAGCTGTAGAGACTGAAGCCCCTGGGACTCTGCTCAGGGACTCCTGCCAGGGCACCCTAAATCCACAAGGACTTGGCTGGCTGGAGCTCACTTAGTATTTCCTGCAAGCTTCACAGAGATGTCTGCAGAAAATAATGCTTTTAGGGTGATATTTAGGGTCCCTTCCAAGCCAAACCATCATCTGCCTCCATTCAGCCAGTGGTTTGGGAAAATGGCATCGTGGGGATTCCCACATTTAAATAACGCTGAGTTTTCTCTTTGCACAGGATGATTTCCCTGAAAGTCAGAGCCATATATGGACCAAATGAAAATCCCTGCTTGATACTGAACCTGCAGACCCAGATCCCTGAGGCTGGAGGGGAACCTACATTTTAGTCTTTCTGCTGCAGGTGGCACTCCTGTTCCTTCTCTTTCCACCGTCCCAAATCCGAAGTGATGAGTTATTTGCTATGGTCCAAAGGGCAGCAGAAAAGCCTGACCAAATTTAACTAAACCAGAAGGGCACAAAAAGGATTTTGAACAAAATGTGAGTGGCTTGCTTGCCCTGCCCATCCCTTCTCAATTACTGAGAGCAAATAACTTTCATGTAATGGCTATGGGGGAGAGGCGTGGAGAGAAATCAGAAAAGTCTTTTTGGCAAGAAACAGCGAGCTTTGGGTGAGAAAAAGCAAATGAGTTCCACAGTGTTTGCACAAACACGGTGTGTGCTTGGCTGGCTCCAGGAGTGGCCCTGCAGCTGAGGCTGGGCAGCAGCAGTCTGGCATTCCAGGCTCTGAGCTCTCCTTCCACGTTTGGTGTCCATCCCTTGCTCCCTGCCTTGGAGGGGCAGCTCTCCCCAGAATATCTGCAGCAGGTCTGTCCAAACTCCCCCAAGTTAGGACAGAGAATTTTCCCTCTTAGCACCATGGCAATGCTTCCTCTCCTCCTGCCTGATGTGCTGGAGGTGCAATGCAGGAGATCCCCAGGGCCCATCACAGGGGTGATGTCTATCGGGTGGGCAAGGTCAGTTTTCCCAGGCAAAATCTGGGCAGCCAGGCCTCTTCCATTCCTTAAAATCCAGGTGGAGCTTTGTTTTCCCTTGGGAGCTGCGTTAGGGCAGTGGGAGAAAGGCAGCCAGTAGCAATTAGCAGAGCAAGGCAATTATCAGGTAAAAGGAGAGACATGGTGGGGTCTCCTCCCACCACCCCAAATAAACCAGAGAGGGAACATCTGGGTTCCTCCCACCTAACCAAAACTGCCCATCAGATCATAATGGGTTAAAAAATAACAATAAAACTTGCAAACTGGGCTGAAGAAGCTGAGATATTTTGAGGTTTTATCCAAGGAGATGTTGAGAGGTGACCCAGCCACAGCCTGCAAGTTACAACACAGGCAGAACAGTTCCTTAATCTGAGGGAAAGAATATAAGTAAATTTCAAAGGCTGTAAAGAGAAGTGACATAAATCCAGGTGGGAAATAAGGCATGTGGAATGTGTTCCCTGGGCAGCAACAGGAGGGTGCAAGTGAGATGTATTTCTTGCCTTTGTGCAACACCATATGCACTAATCTAAAAAGCCCATAAAAGTCTTCCTGCACTTTAGCTTGATTCTGTGCAGAACAGGGAGAGTAAACAGAGAGGAAAAGTATATGGATTGAGTTGATGGAAATTTACTTTTGACTGATTGAAACTGAGGTGACATAAAGCAGATGGAATTTTTTCTCACCACTGCTAGCTTAAGGAAATGAAGCCTTTCATGATGATCCATTTTTTTTATTATTATTAATTTTCATACAAGGAACACAAAATATTGTGGCTGTGAAAGAGCTGAATATGAAGCAGAAATAAAATATGTACATAAACCAGGATAACTGACAGGCTTAATACATTTTTCAATTTATATGTGAATATAGACATAATTTCCCTCTGCATAAACCAACCCCCCACCCACAGGGGGTGACATGGGAAGCATAAAATCAAAGTGATGTGCAGAGCTGCAGGCAGGGAGAGGGGTGGTGGCAGAGGGCAGGTGCTGCTGGGTGGGATTGTCCCTCCCTCTCTCCAGCCTCGTCCCTGGCACAGCCATCAGACTTGCTCAGGACCTGACAGCCCCAAACCTTTGGGCTTTTTGTGCATTCTCTGATGCTCTCTTCATCAGCAGCTTGGATGTTCTGCTGGAATCAGAGAAATCATCAAGGTGAAGGAGTTGATTGTAGTGGCCAGAAGTGATGGAAAGCAATTTGGAGGCAGAGCTGGTGTGCCCAGGATGGAGCTGTTTCCTTACAGCTCCCAGATGATCCACAGAGGACACTTCAAGATTGTGCTAAATTGCACCAGGCTCAAGGCAGATCCCCTGTGGCTTCAGAGGCACCAGTGTGCCATAAAACCACCTTTTACCAGCCCATCCTGCTTGCATTTCACCCTAAATTTTTGGCTTACTTATATAAAAACAAAGCAAAACAAACAAAAAAGGACTGAAAGGAAAATGGAATTAAAAAGAAGGAAAAGGGAAAAATAGAGAGACAATGAAGCAAAATAAGAGAGGGAAGAGATTAAAATTTTAAGCACCCACAGCAGTAACCTGCCTGACTCCTGGGATGCCTGGCTGTGCCCAGCGCTGCATTTTTAATTATTGGCACGATCAGGCCATGCAGTTAATCAGCACCCTGGTGCAGGAGCTGATGCTCACACGGAGGCTGTCCTCTGCCAAGGCATTTCTTTGGGATTTGTTTAGCTGCACGACACAGAGAAACCTCATTAGGAATTAGAGGGGCTCTCCACAAAGGATAAGTTCTGATGAGTGAGTCTTTTCTCTTTTGCTTGAGCTACTGCAAAGGGCTTCTTGAATTAATGTCATGTAAGCAGCCACAAAAGCCTCTCAGCTCTGTGCTCTCCTTGCCCAGATGGATGTGTGCACTGCCTTACCCCGTGTTTTTCAGCTCAAAATGGGTGGATGTTTACCAGAGCCCACCAGGGACTGCTGCAGATGCTCCTCCAGGGCCATTGTCCTTTTGCTGCTTCCCCCTGGGGTGTTTGGGTGGCTGTCACCTGCTGGGAGGATGAGGCTCTGCTATGCCTGAGGACAAATATCTCCCAGAAAAATACACCAGGGATTTCCCATGGCTTTGGAGAATTGTCCCAGTCTACCCCTTCTCTCTAAATCCTTTCCAGCAGTGTCTCAATCTTGATCTTTTCCAGGCATTCCCAACAGCTTTACAGGGATCCCTGTGCTCAAAAGCTTTCTGAAAAATCTCTGTGACTTCCCAGCTCCTTCCAAGTATCCTTGCATTGGGTTTAGAGCAATATCCCTGATTTTCCAGAAATTCCTCAATCTGGAGTCTTCCTAGGAATCCACACCCTGCTTTCCAGAAATTCCTTGTGTTAGAATCCCTCTAGAAATGTTCCTGGTGCTTTCAGGCAACTTTCTGCCACTTTTAATGAATTTATCCAGCTGCTTTTCAGATTTTTTTTTTGTGACTTAGTAGGAAATTTGCTCACAGCCTTTCAACATCTACTTTCCAGGAAAATTCTGTTGCTTTTTGTGAATTCTCCCCATGCATCTTGGAATTTTCTTGTTCCTTTTAAAGAGTTGTCATACTACTTTCTAGGAATTCAATTCACAGAATCATAGCAGCTTTCAGGGAGGAAAAGACCTTTAAGGTCATCAAGTCCAGCCATCAACCCAGCACAATGTTCACCATTAAATCATGTCCTCAAGTGACACATCCACTTGTTTTTTGATCACTTCCAGGGATGGTGACTCCACCACTTCCCTGGACAGTCTGCTCAAACATTTTACAACCTTTTGTGTGAATTAAAAATTTCCTAATATCTGATCTAAACCTCCCCTGGTGAGACTTGAGGCTCTTTCCTCTGGTCCTGTCAATTGGTGCTTTTCATCTTGGTTGTTTTCCAGAAAATTAAACTAACAAATTAATTTAATTAAAATTTAATTGTGGTGTTCTAGGATTTTTATTGATGCTTCCTTGAGATTTTCCCACTATTTTCCAGGAGTTTACATGGTGCTTTCCATTATTTGCTCTTAGTTTTCTAGGAATTCTCCTTGAAATCACTGACTTTTCCCCAGCTGCTCTCCAGAAGTTTGAGTGGTGCTTTGAGGGAATTTCCCCTGTGCTTTCTAGCAATTTTTTCTGTGCCTTTCAAAGATTTCCTCTATTGCTTTCTAGGCATTTTCCCACTACTTTCTAGGAACTTGCTCTGCTGCCTCAATATTTGAGGTGAAAACTCTGTCAGCCACTTTCTGTTCTGGTAGCACATCCTGGTATTAATGGGGTCGAAATTAACAGCACAGACCATCTGTGACCATGTAAAACAGACCAAGGAGGCAGGGCAATGGGGTGGAAACAAAAATATGGCAAATCCTGCACTTTCACCTTGATTATAACTTGATTCTGCCGCTGCAATTTCTGCCTTTGTTATGTCAAAGCTGAGATCTGAGGAGAAAATTCTGTGTTTTTTAAAAAAATGATTGAGTTTTTTGGTTTTGGTTTTTTTTTTTTTCCAGTAGAGTAACACTTAAAAGAGTTTTGCAATTAGAATTGCTAATGCTGGAGTGTGGTAACAGCCAGGCACGATGCAGCCTTTCTGTTTGGCACAGCAGTGATGAATTGTTAGAGAAAGGAACTGATTCACTTTGCTAAATTAGAACTGATGCCACAGGCACTGTGAATGTTAACATCCATGTAATTATGCAAAATATTTGTACTTTTATCTACATTAAGTATGGTACAAGTGTACAAGTCACAGAGGCTGTCAGAGAAAACACCCACAACTTACCCAAAAGGGAAGTTCCTTATCTCCTTGGTTCCCAGCAAAGGTGTGGTGAAAGGTTTCCTACTCTAGAAAGTAAATCTTCTTTCCACAGTGCATAAAACAAAGCAGAATTCAGGGTTTGGGGTCTTGCTTCACTTATACTCACATACCTGTGGTGGTGACACTGAGATCTCTGCTGCTCTGTAATGCCATTGGATCCATGCTTTTGTCTACTTGGGGAAAAAGTTAAATCCTGGTAGTTTAAAAACTAAATCATCCCACAATGTTCAGAGCTGCCAAGGGAACTGTAGAAATAACCAAAATATATGATTTCCCTTTCAGCTGTGTAAAGTTTTAATCTGAATTTAATTGCATTTGAGGGAGTGGAGGTGGTGGTGTTACTATAGAATATTAGAGCTTCAGCTCTTGCCAACTTGAAGGTGACTTTTCAAAGGAAAAAACTTCCATGAGAAGAGTTTCAAGGTCAGGCATACTTATTTTTAAACCAAAACAGCAGCTGTTGAAAAAGATTCAGATCAGCAAAATCCTTGATCCTTCACTTTAGTTTCATAAATTCTTTTTAAAAGACGTTGTCACTTTTTCTTGCTCATTATTTATTGAAGAAGCTTCATGCCTATGAGAGATATTTGACCTCTATATGTTAAAAGTTGTTCAGGTAGCAAATTCTTTAATAAAACAGGCACTTTCCTACAACAGGTTGAAGCTTGGCTGATGTGTGTGTAAAATCATCACCTCCTGGGGAGAAAAATCCCACAGTCTTATGGGGGATGCTATTTGTCCATCAGGTGTGAGAAATAAATGACTTTTCATCAATATTAACATGGTTGTGCCAGTCAATACCCAATACCTTATTGTCCAGGTTTGAGACAGAAGTATATCCTGATGAAATTCCTCCAGTGGTATAAAAACCTGGGCAGTTTGTTCCCCTTTTTACTTTTCTCAGAGCCATTGGAGGGTGGGAGTTAGTGAGCCAAAATGTCTTTAGTTAATCCCTAAATATCTCTGGGGCTTTTTTTGCTGTGAGGTTCTGGGTTGGATCTTGCTGGAGATAGGGGTTGATGTTTCCTTTAGCACACACTGAGTTTTAAGGGTGTTATCCTCAGTAAAGTGAGTACAGGAACAGTGTCACAGGGTTCAGGCCAGATCCTGTCCCAGCAGAGAGTTGGGGTAAAGGAATGTTTGCTGCTGCCTGAGACAGAGTCAGCATTTAGCCCTTACATGCTCCAGGTTTGTTGCAGGTTTGTTTTTGAAAAGAGAAAGCAAAAAATGGGTGATTCTGAGGCACCAGCTTGTTGTAAGCCAGTAAAGCTGTATCCAGCACATCTCCTAATCCACCTCATTCACAAAACCACCAGTTAATCCTTTCTACTGCTTGTGATGATCTACAAAGGTCCAAAGCCATTCCTTTTTCAGATGGCACACTAAGCAGAGCTGGTTCTGCCGTAGCTCCCTCGCTGCCCAGCACCAAGAGCCGTGTTTAGGGAGAAACTGCACTCAGTGGATGTGGCAGGACCAGCCATGGAACATCAGAGCTGTTTGCTGTCTCCCCTCACGAGGGATGGGGCCAGAGCAGGTGTTCCCATGGCCATGGTTGATGCTCAAGGCTTTGCAAGCATGGCTCATGCTGCTGGCAGAATTAATTCTTCTTTTTCCAAGGTCCTCTCTGTCACCTTCTGTGTAATATGAGGGTTTATGACATGGGGCTAGTGACAGGCACTGCCCCAAAGAGGGATGGTCAGGGACAGATTTCAGGTCAGCTCTGTTACAGCAGGAATTAGGATTGTACTTTTCCCTAGGACTGTCCAGACAGCTCACAGTGATCAGGCTGAGTCCCATCTCTAAAGGATAAACAGATTTTATTTACTGTTCTGCCGAGAGTCTGACTGGAAAACTCTGCAAGTGATTTCTCATAGGTGGATTTCAGCCCAGGGTGTAGTACCAATGTGTGTGTGCACATGCATGAAAAGGCATTTTATCTGTTGAGAGAAGGTCCTTAAAAAAACCCAAACAACCTAAACCCCAACCTTCCCAACTCCTGCATCATGGCTTTACCCCAGCTGGCACTCATTCCTCCTCCAGTGGGATAGGGGAGAGAATCAGAAGGGTTAAAGGGGAAAACCTCATAAAAGTCAGTTTAATAGGCAAAACAAAAGCTGAGCATGCAAGGAAAGCAAGACAGGGAATCCTTTCATCAATTCCCATGGGCAGGCAGGAAAAGCTGAAGATCCATCACAGGTAACAGTGACTGGGCTGCAGCCCATGTTTTAAGGAGCTCTGCTGTAACATATTTTTTCAAGTGATCTAACAACATTTTTTTGTTTGGTTGTTTTTTTTTAGTTTTCTTTTTTGTTTGTTTAGTTTATTTGTTTTTGTGGGTTTTTTAATTTTATTTTTTTTTTTGTATAGCCAAGATTACCAAGTGGTAATTGCTTTACACAGACCCTCAGCACCTCCAAGTCTTGTCTTTGTAGTCAGGTTACTTTAAGATGCCACAAATTATGTTCCCCAGACCAGATCCACTCCCCCTTTGGAGCACTGGATGCTGGCTGAGCATGGGGAAGGCAGCACTGTGTGCTCACCATCAGATGGGATGTAAGTCACAAAGATCTGTTTGCTGCTGGGTGAGACACTGTTCTTGACATCTATTATCTCTTTATTGGTTCATTTTCTGGGAAACAAGAGCTGAAGTGGAAGGAAGTGGTTTCCAGCTGTTGCTTTCAAACTTGACAAGCATCTGGAGCTGCTGGTGGGATAGGAGGGTCCACAGTGAAAACCTTGAAGTGCTGATTTATCCCAATTTTAAACAAGATATTTGACTTTTAAGCTAGAAGATGCACAGAGATTTAGCTTGAGACCAGTCTCTGAAGTTGTTTATAATTCTTTCTTGTACCATGTCTGGATGAAATATTTTGTCAGTTATGAAATGTATTCCCAATCCCAGAGAATGGCTGAGGGAGAAGCAGTTTGCACATGATCAACAACCAGCAGTTCCTTCAGACTTTGCTGTGTATTTACAGCTCTCCTTCTCAGGAGCTTTTGCTCTCAAAAGGAGTCAAAATGCACAAGAAAAAGGCTTTCTCTGTCCTCTACATAGATTGGGTTGGCAGAGGAGAGGGAAGAGATCCAGTTGAGCAGTGGCTGCTGCTCCTGGGAGGTGT